>NC_056582.1:3001389-3138168 GCF_018340385.1 Cyprinus carpio | reverse complement strand
AGGTCAGAGGACTGGAATGGGTCATAGCAGAAGCTTGGTTTGAGCTCAGTGACCCATTTCTGTGTTGTTTTTTGAGGTTTATGTTGGGTTATTGTACGGTTGGAAGATCCAAACATGTCCCATTATAAGATTTCTAACAGAGTCAGTCACTTACTGATTTTTTATCTCTTGGTATTTGATAGAATCCATGATGCCATGCATCTAAAGAAGATGTCCAGGACCTCCAGCAGAAATATAGGCCCACAACATCAAAAATACAGCAGTATATTTCATTGTACACATGGTGGTACTTTTTTTCTCTGTGTTCACCAAACCCATCTTGAGTGTTTGCTGGTAAAAAGCTCATTTTTTAGTTTCATCTGATCATAGAAACCAGTCCCATTTGAAGTTCCAGTCATTGCTGATAACTGAATATGCTTTAGTTTGTTTTTGAATGAGCTAGGAGAATTTTTCTTGTAACCCTCCCAAACAACATGTGTTGATATAGGTTCTGTTTGACAGGTTTTCTGAACCAGAGACTCAACTATTTTCTGCAATTCTCCAGCTGTGATCCTTGGAGAGTCTTTAGCCACTCAATCTCTCCTTCTCACCGTGCATTAGGACGATATAGACACACGTCCTCTTCCAGGCAGTTTTGTAACATTTTCTGTTGGTTGGAAATTCTTAATTATTGCCCTGATGTCCCTAATTATTGCCCTCAATTATCTTTTGCTGCACATCAGAAATATATTCTTTGGTTTTTCTCATTGTGATGGATGATTAAGGGAATTTGGGCTTTGTTTTCCCTCCTCTTTATATTTCTGTGAAACAGGAAGCCAGAGCTGGATGATTTCATGTTTATAATCATGCTGGAGTGATCAAAATTGTGAATATGAATGGGAATATACTTCAGAGATATTTTACTCATAAGAATTTATAGGGGTCTCAATAATTGTGACCAACGAGTATTTGAGAAAAACATTCATTTCATAATGATATTTCCCCTCCGTTTTAAATTATTATTATCCAATGAAAGGATACATTTTTGTGAATTTTTTAAATAAAAGACCAAAAGGATTAACAATGCAGATGAATTTTCACAGCCTTTTTTGATCATATTTACCAAGGGTGCCAATATTTTTGGCCACGACTGTATCTAATTTTAGGCCGATTTCAAAACTGCCTTTACTCTCTAAAGTTCTAGAGATGGTAGTTTTTATTCAATTACAAACTTTTTATAGAAAAATCAGTGCTTGAAGTCATTCTGTCAGGTTTTAGAGCACAACATAAGACAGAATCAGCAATTTTAAAAGTTTATACAATAATTTAATAAGTGTTGATTCTGGAGCTTCGGCAGTCTTAGTTTTGTTAGATCTTAGTGCAGTGTTTGATACGGTAGACAGTGGCAGAACTGCACATTTGCTGAGGGGTATGAGGGCAAGATTAGTCTTGGCGCCCCCCTGTATATCCCTGTGTATATATATACTGATATATATATATATATATATATATACACAGCAGCTTCGTACATACAGCTACTTTTTTTTTCTTCGTGGTATTAAACTTCTTATATGCCACTGTTATTAGTAATATAACTTCTAATGCCAACTGCCAAATATAACACTTACAAATTAATAAAATTTATGAACGCACATAGAAAAGAGAGAAAGTCGTTTTTTTTTTTCCTTTCTTGTTTTTCTTTTATTTATTTATTTCTTAACTTTTTTACCATCAAGTGTCAGTCACACTCAGCGCCAGCTGGGAGGAAAAGCCAACAATTCATAAAAATATTTCCACACAAGATATTTTTAAGAGTTGCTACTCTGTGTGATGACAGACTCCTCTGCATCCTGAACTTCAGACTGAGGCTACGTTTACACTAGTGCGTCTTCGTTTTAAAATACATAACTTTAGCCATGGTTAAGCCTGTTGTTTACACTAGTTTGGCTTTTTTGACCCTTGAAACGGACTTTTGAAAATGATGGTGTGGCTGCCCACATTCACTCTGCGTATTCTCGACGGCCGTGTATAAATTAATGCGTTGTGGCTGTACCTGCGAATGGTCATGTGACCTGCGTTTTTGGTTGTGTGGACGGAGAACGTTTCTGAAACACAGTGAAAACTCAAGTGTAGACGAGGATCATTATCATTGTTAAACGGAAACACACTAGTGTAAACAGGACTGTGGACTTGTGTTATTGTTCTCATCTGAGATATTCTGCAAAGTGTCAGAAACGCTTCGGTCTTTTACTTGATATTAAATAGGGCTCCATCGATGGCTGTTGATACTAAACATAAAGGAGTAGTTCACTTTCAGAATGAAAATTCTGTCATCATTTACTCACCTTCTACTCGTTCCAAACCTGTATGAGTTTCTTTCTTCTGTTGAACACAAAAGATGGAAGTTGTCTGAAGTTCATTTCTGCTGTGCACTGGGGCATGTGGATAATGACGGTAAAAACAACCACCATAAAAACAGGACATGCACTTTCTGATTCAGTGCAGTTAATGGTGGCAAAAAAAAATAAAAAATAAAATAAAAATGTTTTATAGAGAGAAAAATGATTGAGCTGCTTCTTGTGAATGCTCTGGTATTCTCTAACAAAGAAGGAGCTGGACATATGCAACTCACTGACTGACCAGTGTCTTCATCTCACCATACAACAAGAATTGGTACTTTTCCTTAATGCATTTAACCATTAAACGTATGTGATATTTAAGCTGTTCAAAGCAGTGGAAGAAAAATGCTATTGTAAGGTCCACCCACTGGCTCAAGGACAGTGAAAAGAGAAATAGTTTGACAGCATTAGTTTATATCATATTTTCTTTATTATGGACTTTTAGTTTGCTTTCAATAGTTTCTGTCTTTTGTTGTTCAGTTTTCCCGCCACTCTTTAGTTGGCATGGTAAAACATTTAAATAGCATAGGTGTTATTCATTATTTCATTAATTTGGTTTGTACTTAAGTTGATGTCTCTTCACTCTTTGTCTGTTCACTCTCAGGCCCTGTCCACACGGATGCAGTAATTTTTAAAACCGCAGCTTTTTCTATGCAGTTTGGCCATTCGTCCACACGCAAACGCAGCGCCAGGTCACTGAAACCGAACATTTTTAAAATCCCCTGCCAGGGTGAAGAAACATTTTCAGGTTTCTGATTTGCCAAAATGGCTTTACGGTTGAGATTATGCTGCCACCTGTTGGCTTGGCATGCTCTTGACAGTGCATCATAGCATGTGTTTGCATCATGTGGACGGAGATTTTTCTTAAAAACGGAAGAAGGAAAAACTCAGCTTATAAAAATGCGTGTGGACATGGCCTCAGTTGTTATTTTTATCATCATAATCAATGGACTTTACGTAACAATGATTTTTTTATTTTTTATTTATTTTTTTTGTAGTGCATGCAACATTTATTGCTATGACTTTCTTCTAAGATTTTCTGGTTTTTGAGGAAGGGCAAATAAGGACTTTCTTAAGTCTTTTTAAAGGCCTACAGAAACCCTGTGCTCTTCTCTCATCCAGGTTCAGTTCTTCATGGTGCAACCAAGTAATCGTGTAGCTTTTAGCCCCCTTTTTTTGGTGAAAATAATCATTATTTGATTTCCCTGTCAACCAGCAGGCTATGCAGGTTGGGCTTTCACAGTGTATTTGTAGTAGCCTAGGTGATCAAGATTCCCCTTTTATCTTTTTAGCTGTGTATTGTGGGGTGTTTTGAATGTGCTATAAAACGGGGACATTTCCGGTGACAGAAAAAAACAAAAACAGGGACTGTCCCTGTTTTACCGCACATTCAAAACACCCTACACATTTGCTGCTAAAAAGGTCAGTCAAGCACAGCAGAACACTATTATACCCAGTTATCAAAAGGGTAAACATTATCGGTTTCAAGGTAGCCATTCTAAGTTTTTCTATAGGTTTAAGTTTTTTTGTTAGTTTAATGTTTTGTTGGTAATATATTTTTTAATGGTTACTGCGTATGTAAGCGTTTGTGGTTATGAATTAGTTTGTGGTTCTCTTTCAAACAGAATCAATAACAACAGCTAAGTAGTCCCTCTAGAGCAGATTATTTTTGATAACAAGCAAAATATGTTTGCTGCGTAATTCAGACTTACTGAAAATGCCAGCAGGAGGTGCTTTAAAGCGGGAGAAACAGAGGTTTCCCCATTAGCTGCTGTACACAAATCAGCGCTGAGCTCACAAACGCTGCTTTATTAGGCATATAGCATGCAAGATGAAATAAAAATGACATCGAAAATTTAATAGACTAATTAAAGATAGTCTTCCTTCAGAAATACAGTGATATAAAAACATGCAGTACATGGTAATGTTTATTCAACAAAGCCTTTTGGAAAATCGGTCAGTTTTGATATTGTGAGTGCCACTAATAAATAAATGTATGGGAAACACATCCCTTAGCACAACCACCTGATCCCAACTTCAGTCTACCCATCACCTTAACTTTAACTGCATTTGTAGACGGGGCCACAGCCAGACAGATAAACAAACACAGACTGGAAGTTAACTTAGGGCCAGGCCCGTGTGCCCAGTGAAACCTTCTGTATAACAGGGCCTGAACAGTGTGCAGGTTTGTTCTGCACACAGTTTTAAATGCTCTGCTGTCACAATGCAGTAATTAATTCCCACACACACATAACCTAACTATACTGTGTGTGTGAAACTGTACCCTAATAAAAAATATGAATCAACTAAACAGTGGGGTAAATGTTTAATATCACCTGACCAAACCAGAAAACAGATCTTATCGCATCTGCTTGTCAGAGAAAGTGTTCACAGCAGTATGAACGGATGGCAATATGAATGTACTTTTAAGTAAATTGTCTAACCTTGTTGTTTTTTATTATTGGTGTTGTATTCATTTTTACTATCCGTTGTTGTTAATAATAATTATTTAAAAAAAAAATTGAAACCAATCTGCATATGTGATGGACAGTGGTTATGCTCATCTTTGGTATCTCTTTGAAGTCATCTTGAGTAAAACAGCTCCATATTTAACAAAGCACATACAGAAGACCTGAACCAGAAGTGACGTGACCTGATTTAAAGAATAAATTAGAATTAATAGTGAAGGTCCAGTTCCGAAAGCACAAGCATGTATAACATTTGGAAAAAAATAAAATATTGTTATTGCTGTATATAGTATATTCACAATTTGTTTTTGATTTAGGTTTTTTTAATTAGCCTTTATCTTTCTGAGTCCACTGCAACTTTCTCTTTGTGAGCTTTGGTTAGAGGTGGCCAAATGCAGCTTTATGCACATCTGCCACCCTCTGGAGAACTGAGAGGTTCTTGAGACTCTAGAGACACCAGCACAGCCAAATAACTGTTTACTGCTCAACAGTGGCGTTTTTTAATAGCTGCACTTTTAATACTATTATTTTATATAACAGAAGCTTTACTTAAGCATTTATTTGACTGAGTTCTTCTATGCTCTTATTTATTCACAAATCTTTTGACAGCTTGATGATCACTAATCGGTTTTTGTGAAACATCAATTGTTTTCATGCACTTTGCAAGACGTTACACAATGTCATGCTTTTGTCCTGTAAAATGAAATAAATAAATAGATAGATAGGCCTACATAAATAACAGTAGCATATGGAACCTACAACATTAAAAAATAAAAAAAGTACTGTCCACTTTTTTTAAATCGTAGATAACAAGTGAGATTTTTGACCACTGATGTAAACTGTTCCTAGTTTAACATTTCAGAAATCACCTTACAACCGCCTGGCAGCCTTTTACAAAAAATAACCATGGTTTTATTACAGTAACCACAGTTTACCACAGTATTTTTAGTTAAACTGCAGTAACCACAGGTGGTAATAATAATAATACATTTTAGTACTTATGTAACACCGTGTTTATTTTTCATGAGGTACCCTCAAAGGTGCACCTTTGTAACTTATACCCTTAAAGCATGCATACTTGTATGGTACTAATATGCTCTCTTTTAGGGTTGTAGGTGCACCTTTGAGGTTAATTTTTCAGTCTTAGAAGTATGGTTACACCTATGATATTTTATTTCTGACAGTGTAAACAACTAAAAAAGTTGTATATATATAAACATGGCTTTAAAAATCTAATATTAAGTGAGTAATTACTGATTATATTATTTTATTAATTTAAAAGATCAGTTTAGTTTAGAGGTATTAGCTTGAAAATATCGGTATCGGATCGAGAAAGAGAGAGAGAGAGAGAGAGAGAGAGAGAGAGAGAGAGAGAGAGAGAGAGAGAGAGAGAGAGAGAGGTATCGCCCATCACTACCTGTGTTGTTATTTTTATTTATTTATTTATTTATTTTTTTATTGCAAGACAAAAGAAATACAAACACAAAATAGCACTGCATTGACATACAATGACAAAAAAAAAGAAACAGGAAAATCATTCTTTCAGTATAATATCATCATAAGCCTTAACAAACTTGTTATTCTTATTATTATCAATGTTTTTAAGAGATTTAAAAATGAGTAAATACATCAAATCTAGGTAACGTATTGAGAGATTTTGATTTATGAATAAAAAATTTACAATGCAAAACAAAAAAATTGACAACAAGATTGACAACATGGTTACTACCAGAAAAATAGAAAAAAATATCTTTCAATGAGAATTTTAAATCACCTTTTATAAAAGAAGATAAATAACAACTTAAGTTCTCCCAAAGAGACTTAACCTGATTGCAATAATAGAATAAATGTAGTAAAGTTTCTTCTTCAACTTTGCAGAACACACATAAGTTAGAAAGATCCAAAAAAAGAGCAATTTGAGAGTTCGTTGGATAAACATTATGCAAAATTTTAAAATGTACCTCTTTAATTTTATTAGAAATGCAGAATTTTTCAGGGAGTAACCATGCTCTCTTTCAATGAATATTATCAAAAAAATTGGTCCAGAAAAATTTACATCTAGGGGATGTATATACTGAATAATGTAATATTCGCTTTATATATATCTACTGTTACATTTTTATTAAGAAAACAACCTCCATCCAGTAAAAGTTTGGGCATAATTGTTTTCCTCTCATTATAACTCAGGTATGTCTTAAATAAATGCACATAACTTGGAGACACGCTACCTGTGTTGTTATTTTGCTCATGAACCCTTTTAGTGACGTTGCAGCCAGTGTGCGCGTTCTCGTGGAGCTTTTCCGGTGGCGTTTCCTGTGTTTGTAAACTGACTTGAGTGGGAATAAAAGAGCGAAATAGAGCAGCACTAAGGTAAGATTTATGAGCACTACACGTAGAGTTTCAATAAAAATGATTATTACCGCTCTTTTATCTTTCGGAATGATGTGGTTCGGTGCGCCTTTAGAGGCCTCGAGAGATAACGTTAGGGATCTGATTATAGAAAGCCATGTATGCACGAAACACACATGGACGCGTTTAAAATCAACTCCAGCTCAGAGCAAATCACCCCTGACTGATGCGAGACATGCGGTTACATGTTTAGAAGGGGTTGAATTAAGGAAGCTCGACTGAATGAAAGGATTAGGTGTGTTAGATGAGCATTGTTGGTGCGCGAGCGCGAAGAGCAGCGCGCTGGGATGCATGTCTCGTGCGTGGTGTGTATAAGTATAACTAACGTTATCCTTTCATCTGCATACATTTATTACAACGTGCATGATTGTATTCGGTGTCTGCTGCTAAACGCACAGTACGTTACTCGTTTTCTTTGTGGATGTCTTCCATTAGCTAACTGTTAACACACCTCAGTCAAGTCCATAGTACTTCATGACATGGTTTGGATGTGTCTGATGAATGAAGAGGGTTGAGAGAATTGGATCTAAAACCTCATATGCTTACATATTCCTTCCTGTTTAAAAGGGCATTACACTGCTAAACAAGCCCACAAGAATTTTTAGTTGATTGATGTAACGTTACTGGACGAACGGGCTTTGACTTGAATTTGTTTGTAAATAATCTAATATATTTGTATGGGAGTTAATTTCGTATACTAATAGAAACAGATATTTAGCATTTTAGAAAGCTGAAGTTACTAAAGCAATGATCGAGGAGAGCACTAAGCATGAATTTGGGAAAATCACTGTAACATAGTGTTGCATATAGGGGTGCACGATAAATATCGGCCGATAATTAATGCGCATCTCGTCATTAACCCGTTTAATCCCTAATTTTTCCCAGACATGAAAATATCCAAATGATGTGTCATTAGTAACCCTTTGAAATAAACAATAATTATTTTTTGAATTTTTTTGGAAAAGTGTGTGAAAAATTGTGTTTTATGTTCGGTCACAATTGTGACCGGTGGGATAAGGTGAGTACTGAATGAACATATCTCTACTATTATGCATACAAAAAACCTTATGCAACACTGATAGGAACATTGAGATAAAAAAAAATTTAACTATCACTGCATTTCAAAATTGTTACTTTTTTGTGAAACATAACATCAAATTTTTATATTAATGCTTTGAGTATAAAAACATCATTATTGTAATTTTTTTGGAACATTTGAATTTTTAATTCAGTGCAATGTTTTGTCAATGCAACATTTTATTGTTATTTTCACTAGCAACTGCAATTGGATTTATATTGTATACCTAAGTTCACTGTTATCCCACCGGTCACTATTGTGACCATCAACATGTTTACTCATTCTATGACCACAGTCAACAAAAATAAATATATGTGAATGCATATATTAATACTAGACACCCTAAAGAACATGTGTACCAAAAATCTTTTTCATATCTTTATGTTGACATACTTTTGTGTGTTTTTGTTTGGTAGATTTTTTGAAGATTGGTTTTTGTCTTCGTGCAAACAGGAAATAAACTGCTCTGGTCATGTGACAGTTTGCACTAACCATGTGATACTGCACATATTTAATCGAGACCCTTTATTTTTTCCATATTTGCAGGAAGTGCACTAAAACATCAGTCATCAGCCGTTGTTAACAGACAAGCTGCGCAAATCCACCTTCATTATCAGCTTGGATTTGCACAGCTTGTCAGAGCTGCTATCAAATTGGCACGAATGAAAACAGTGAGACACGCTTTGAACACAAATTGACACATTTAAAATTCACAACATCATCTCAAATTTACGTCACACACAGTTTGAGTTTCAGGCCTAGCAAACTCTTCGTACTCGAAGCAATTTCTGTGTTTGAGTGCTGCGTCCAGTGGATGAAAGCCTGTAATTGTTGTGTTACCCACCCTGCTCAGTCTTACAACACTTGCTGTATTTTCTTTGTGAATGTCTCATGTTTCTACTCTAATTCATCTTTGTCACCGCAAAGAAAAGACATTGCTGCCCCATGATAGAGACTTGTGTGACACTTGGTCCAAACTGACGTCTCATCTGCACATCTCGCCTGTCTCTCAAGCGCTGTCCACCACCATGTCACACATACCCGGCAGCTCGGTCCGGGACCACATGAAATGGGTTAGTCCTCTACACGTTCCACGCTTCAGGACATCTTATTTTCTCTCTTGGGTTATTAGATTTTGGATTTTCGCTTTAATTCTAGTTCCAAATCCCTTAGTGTCTACACTTCCCGCAACAAAAGCTCATCTTTTATTCTTTTGTCTTGATGTTTTTTTAAAGGCAGGGCTGTTGGGATGTGAAGCGGTGCTGTCCAGCATGGCTCTGATGCAGGCCAGTTCCATCGCTGCTCCTAAGAAAATGATGTCGCCGTTGGGTCCGGCTTCAGGCCACGGTTCAGCCCAGAGGGATGCACAGGACCGAGGGATGCAAGGACACATGGTCTTACCAACGAGCATGACCTGCCCTCCGCTGGTTAGGAGACACCTTCAAGCTATAGATTAGTGAAAAGAGTTGCAAATTAGTTATTTAGGTTAAATTGGTTATTTTGTGCCATCTGGAAAAAAACAAAAAACACTCATAATAACTATTTTTCAAGAAACGGCTAAAGACGCATCTTACATATTGTACAAAACGGCACTTAGCAGCACTTGTTGTCCTTTTTTATTGTCTTTTATTTGTAAGTTGCTTTGGATAAAAGAGTAAATGTAGTGAAATATCACTGATTCTGATTTGGCCCGCTCACGAAAGTCTGGTAGCTACAAAATTTGCCCACTGCCTTATCATACATGATTTTCTGTTTTCAAACAGTGATTTATTTTAAAGTGATGTAAAATAAGAATACATTTAAATTCAGTTGTGTTGGACATGTGTCATACAATGTGACACTCTATATTTCATCTGAAACTATCATTTAATCTTTGTTTCTTTAATAATTACACATGGATCTTTAATAATCTCATATTGTTTCAAACACTACATGGAATATTGTACTTTTTACTCTTCTCTCACAGAAGGGCTGTTTAAAATGAACTGGTAAAGGCAAAAAGCAGGTTAGAAATGGAAGGAAATGGTGATCTATAGTACTCAGATAGCAGCGACATAGGTTCAAAACCTTAAATGTTGCGTAGAAAAATCTGTCAACTACCCAGTTATTAGTATTGCCTTCGGCTGTAAAAAAAAAAAAAAAAGAAAAAAAAAAAAAACCCTTGACCTCATATAAACCGGTAATTATTGGCACTGCAATGCATTCGTTCAGTTTGTTGGTAAAATGTTTCAGAAATCTGTTTGTTTTATAGTGTTGTGTTAAAACGCAGAGGTGGCATTGTAGGTTTACAAGCATTTGTGATTCATGTGTGTGTGTGTCTGTAGCTTCTGCGGAAGGAGGCTGATTTTACAGCTTCCCGACTGCTGGATGAGAAGGAAGTGAGACCCAATGAAGACATGCAGCTGAAGAAAAAGAACAGGAAGTCAGGAACTCCCTCAAAAGTGAGAGAGCAGGAGGGGCAAGCAGGGAAGGTCAGTGTGTGGGGGTGGCATATATCACGCAGAGTGTGTTTGAATACACTGCTTTCTGTGAGACCTTTTCAGTGCTGTTTGGTCGTGCGAGAGGGTTACGGAGAATATTGTAAAAATATATATTTCTTCAAATGTGACATTACAAGCGTTTCAGCAGCTGTTCCTGTATGGTAATGGTGTGTTTGTGGTGGTGTGGGGGAGGAGACGGCTGGTTTTGTTCGGGGGGTGGGGCGGTCTGTAAAGGGAGGGGAACGCTGTAGCACAATAACTGTTATTGTATCTGTCTGCTGTGATTTAAAGGGCTGGGATTTTTAGGAATGATTCATATCTGCTTCTTTTTTAGTTTGGTACTTGGCTAGTTAAAGTTTAGGTTCTTTTATGTGTGACGTCGTTTTGTTATGCATGTCTTTTTATACTATGTGCATATAAAAGAATAGTTCACCAATCATTTATGACATGTTATATATTCATTGTCATGTTATCCCAAACCTGTATCCGTTTCTTTATTTTGCAGAGCAAAAATTAAATGTGTGTGTGTTTTTCCCATTTAATAAACGTTAATGTGGTTCTGTGTTGTTTTGGACCCCTCTGGCTTTTATGAAATGTGCTCGTTTGTGTTCTGCAGAATAAAGAAAGTTATACAGCATTGCCATGTGTAAATTATGACAGATTTTTCATTTTGGTATGAGCTATGCAATACTGTGCATTACTCAGCACTGAGTATTGTGCAAAAGAAGATATTTAAAAAGGATTACATAATTGTCATGCAATGATATTTGCCTCTGCTCTGTGACTTGATTTCCCAGTTTCTAACTGGAATACATGGTTTAGTGATGCCTGCCGTGTCAGTCTTTCTTGCATTTTAGTGTGAAATGTATGATGCATTTGAAACTGAAAAAAATAAAGAAGACAAACTGTAGGTGATATAGATTTTTATGTAATCATGCATTTGTAGTAGGGATACAAAAAGTAACCTTTTTTTAAAGGGTAAGGTAGTACAACTTAATACACATCTATCTGTCTCTCTCTAACTCTCTCTCTCTTTCTCTCTGTATATGTAATGTGTTGTAAGTTGCTGCTTCAATTAACTGATTGAAAAGATCCCACTCAAAAAGTATGATAGTCATTAATGATGCTCTCAAGTATGTGCCGTGGAGAGCTATTCAAGATTGTGTGTGAATAAAGACTTCTATTTCAGCCTGTTCCTCTCACAAAGTTGTGTGGCTTCAGAAGATTTGGAATGTAGTGTATGGATAATTTTTCTGATAATTCTGTGGTTCTTCTTTTTCCTGATAGGCGGTTGTGGATGAAAATGGAAATTGTCCACTTTCAAAAGTCCAGAAGAACTTTATCTGTGACCACTGTTACGGAGCCTTCAGGAGTGGATACCACCTGAAGAGACACATTCTCATTCATACTGGTATGAATATTTGTGTTGATCATGTTTGATTGTGGTAATGTGTTTCACTGTTTCACACTTGAGTGTCTGATTTATCACAGGAGAAAAGCCGTTTGCTTGTGCAGTGTGTGACATGAGATTTATTCAGCGTTACCACCTGGAGCGACACAGCCTCACTCACACTGGTACGACTTGTTCCTCTGCATTCTGATTTGAAACAGTAATTGTTACCTTTGCATTTGTGATTTGATAAATGTAAATAATGTGCTTTTATAGGTAAGATAATTTATTTGCATGTGAGTGATGAATTATTGGACTTATAAGCTGCACTATAGAATTATTATTATTTTTTTTTAATTGAATTAAATTCCATTATTTACATATATAATATGAAAATAGTTTTTTGAATTAATGTTCTTGCCTTCCCCTGATTCACTACAGTAAGCATTTAATAATAATTAAATTGAGCTGTCAGGTCAGGTGAAGCTTTGGAGCTGCTCTGATTTGATGATCACAGGAGACAGCCACAGATGGCAACAGAGAGGCCAAAGTTCTGTAGTGCAGTTTTAATATCAAGTCTTCTCCCTGTACACTTAATGTTTGCACCTTAGTTAAATGACTTAATGTTTGCCTACAGACTTGTTTCCCAGTGGTGATCGGATACATTTGATCAAAAGCCAAGTTCACACTACACGACTTTAAACGTCAGCAGATCGCTGGGCTGTTCAGACTACATGACTTCCTGTCTGTCTTGAAGTCGTTGTGGTGTTCATACTAAGCGTCACTATGTAAATGATCTGCAACAGGGGGTCACACACTACACGAGCTGATAACTCTGTCACCCAGCAACACATTCTCATGAATGATGCGTAACAACATTTGAAACAGGAGTTGTTTATTTGAAAATGAACGTGGGGAGGAATTAGCCATTAGTCAAGTCACCTTTATTTGTATAGCGCTTTATACAATACTGATTGTGTCAAACAGCTTTACAGAGTCAAACAGGAAAATAGTTTGTAAGTAACCCAAGAAGACAATAACAGAGTAATTTTTCAGCTAAAGTGAGTTCATTGATGATTCAGTGATGTCATCGTCCGGTTCAGCTCTCTTCCAATAGCATCTGTGCAATCAGTCAACTAAGCAAGCCAAAGGCGACAGTGACAAGAAACCAAAACTCCATCAGTGACAGAAATGGAGAAAAAACCTTGGGAGAAACCAGGCTCAGACGGGGGCCAGTTCTCCTCTGGCCAGATGAAACCAGCACAGATCACAGCCTGACCTGTCGCAAGCTCGTTTACTTGTAAATCAAGCTTAAAATCCTGTAGTGTGAACTTGGGTAAAGTTTCATTAACGTTGCGTGAATCCTGACTAATCCTGTTTGTACATTATTCTGAAGTAGGCACTTAAGCAAAAATCATGTACTGTGTCTTGAATCAGCTAAACCCTTCTGGGTGTATAAAGCTTAATTTGTTATGAGGACATTTGAGCAAGGTTTTGTTTCTGTGTAGACGATCATTGAATTTGCCACTCTGTGCATTTAGGGGTGAAGCCGTTTGCTTGTTCCATGTGTGACATGCGGTTTTTCCAACGTTACCACTTGGAGAGGCACAGCCTCACTCATACTGGTATGTGTCGTTACATTGGACAATCCTTCAATATTTACTTTTTACACAATAGCACTCTTTAAAAATGTTAAAGCAAAGTTTTATGAAACAAGCATCATCTTTATTTACATACTATACAACTATAACTGATATCAAAGTCTTGCACAATTTTTTGTTTTGTTTTGTTTTTGATGTATGTGACCCTGTCTGTGAAATCCAGGCTAAAGTCTCAAAATCTAATTATGCAATAAAAAGCATCAAAGTTTGATTTCACTATGATTTCAATCATTGACATGGCCTTACTCAGTCAGCGTTAAAGTTATAAAGGTTATATTTTGCACAGAATGTTCTATATCTTTATGGAGGATGATTTTATGTAAACAAATAAATAAATAAATAAAAAGCCCACAGAAAAATGACTTGTTGGGTTGGGTTTTCACAGGCAGGGTCACATATGGTAAAACAAAAAAAATACTGTGCTCTCATTAGTCTTTTTATTTATATAATTATAATGTAATTATAGAAACCCCAAAAATCTGTATATTATAAACAAAGTTACAGATCATAGCGCGTCTACACAGAACAAAAACCTTTATTTTATTTATTTATTTTTTAAGGTCTCTTCACACAAATAAGAATGACACAAGACACAAGTATAAAATACTAGCTTTTTTGTTTTTTTTTTCTTTTGCACTATAGCATTATTCACACCATGTTTAAATTTCTCTATTTTTTTTAAGCATTTGAGCAATTAGAAAGTTGACTCAGCTGCAAAAAAAAAAAAAAAGTTAATTTGAAATGATGCTAAGAATACAGTATTACTTCTAGGCTTTTAGAAAATGTCAGAATAACTTTTAGATAAATAATAATATCCACTGAAACAGATGTATGCTAGCAGTACTAGTTAGCAGAAGTACTATTTGGCAGAATTGCTGTACTTTTGAGTAAGCTGTTATATGATGTGCAGAAGACAGTTTATTGATATTTTGTTCTGCGTTTAGGGGTCAAACCATATGCTTGCACCATGTGTGACATGAGATTTTTCCAAAGATACCACCTTCAGCGACACAGCCTCATTCATACGGGTACAAGTCATCTCTACCCACTGCGCTGCTCTACTTTCTGCATTGCTTTTGTTCATTTGACTGACATTTCCGAACCATGCGGTGTTATGCTCACTCTGCAGTTCCATTCTGCTTTTGCTCAACATTCCTGCACATTGTCATGCACATGAACCTTGTTGCCTTTTTAGCATGCTAGATGTGTCCCTGGACCACAAAACCAGTCTTAAGTTGCTGGGGTACATTTGTAGCAATAGCCAAAAATACATTGTATGGGTCAAAATTATTGATTTTTCTTTTATGCTAAAAATTGTTAGGACATTAAGTAAAGATCATCTTCCATTAAGATATTTTGTAAATTTTCTACTGTATATAAATCAAAACTTAATTTTTGATTAGTAATATGTATTTTTAAGAACTTAATTTGGACAACTTTAAAGGCGATTTTCTCACTATTTAGATTTTTTTTGCACCCTCAGATTCCAGATTTTCAAACAGTATCTTGGCCAAATATTGTCCGATCTTTATAAACCATACATCAATGGAAAGCTTATTCATTCAGCTCTCAGGTGATGTATAAATCTCAATTGACCCTTATGTCTGGTGTTGTGGTCCAGGGTCATAGATATCGTCTGCATGACGTTTACTTTGTCTGTGAGGCAATCACAAGTCCCTTTTGAAACTTCATATTTAATCTTCAGAAAAATTGCTTTTCTCTTTCACCTCTATCTTTGAAAGGAGCCCTGCTTATCTGTGTTCTAACAGAAAATTTCCTTGAAAAAATGTGTGTCATTGTGGTTGGCTTTTGAGGAGTACTGCAGATGATCTTAAGTTCTGAAGGTGCACGCAAAGTATGGCTTCCTTCAACATCTTATTGAAGAATGACATCTTCCTTAGTTTTCCTCCCAAAATTCCACAGATTTTTTTTACCATGCATTCAAAATCTCAGTCTCCAACCTGGCAATCATGGTTCATGCGGATATCCCATAAGCTCATTTACAGATTTCATAGTTTTACTTTTGAAATGGTGCAAACGGTTTATCTTCCAGTTGTCAGTCTTAAGTAATATTTTCTGGACCCCACTTTATTGACTTGCCAAATTAGGCCTTGCCAATATATGTATCCTTGTGACAATATAAAATGTCAACCGCGACAGATGGATAGATGCATGTATTTATTTATGTGTATTCCAGAGCTGCACGATTAATCATTACAAGACCGCGATCTCAGTTCAAACACCCAGGCGATCTTATTTCAAAATGACACCGAATCTCCTGTGTCTAAAATTCACTTTTCACAAAGTCTTATCAGAACATTCAAATCTGCATTCGAGCTGCCGCTGACACAGAGAGAGCAGTTATCATGTTTAGGTATGAAACAGCTTCACAAACAATCTTGTCAACCACAGTATTATTTCTGTCTTACAATCATGCATATTATCACTGAAGTAATGAGATAAAAGTATATAGTTAGGAGGATATAAATAACGATCAAAACAGAGCAAATCACCTTTTGAAAGTAATTGGTGCTTGGTATTTGTATATGTATTTGTCTTTGAATAATTAATTCAAGAGATTCCTTCAAAACTGCTGATTCCTCAGTAATGAAACAAGTTAAGTAATTAAGAGCGAGTCATTGAATCATTCATTCATACATTTAATAATTAAAGACTACAGATATTATTAGATTATTAGACTACAGATATTAATATTTTGTCACAGCCTCTAGTGAATTACACATTATTTGGTTTATTTCAGAGTTATGGTAGAATTATTATCTCTATTTAAGAAAAAAAAAAAAAAAAAAAAGTCATCCTGATTCCCAGTTTATCCATAATCGTGTAGCTCTAGTGTATACTGTGGTCTTCAAATATTTGTGGACGTGGTTAACTCAGTTTTATGTACAGCGGTCCTGCACCAGAGACACGGAAACAAGGAGGAGGAAGATAAACACACAGATCAGGAGGACTAAGGCTTAGTTCTTTGACAAGAAGTGTCAGTCAATAGAGATTTTGTTGTATTGTTTATATTGCGATAGGTAAATATACCTGTACAGTGCAGGACTGCTTAAAGTTGTTGACAAAGCATGCGTGCACACTCATCTCTCAGACAGCGTGCTAGTACTGAATTGAGTTACCTTTCACAGCTTAGGTCAAATTCACTCAAAATTGTCAAAATACCCATTTTGGCAAGTATAACTGAAAACGGGTGGAAAATTTTTAGTAGTAGTTCATGGTAAATTATTGCTTTAAAGCATACTTTGTGTCATTTGTATCTTCGATTTAGTGTATTAGACATTGTTTGCAATATTTAAAAGAACTTTTTACTTGTTGAATATCCTATTTCCCTTGGAAATATGTCAGATTATGGAAGACATTGTTTCATGCTAACCTTCAGAATCAGTGTTAGTAGCTGGTAGCCATTATTAGCACAGTGCCCTATTAAGCTGTGCAACCACCTTTCACATGCTTTTTATGTGCTTGCAAACATCTCTTGCACTCTGTTCTTGTGAAGCATGCGATTTCAGCAATATCTGTCAACAATCGGCTCCTATATTGACACAAACGTGTTGCATATACATGGTTTATATCTTATGCATAATTTGCTCTGGTCATCTAGGGGTGAAGCCGTATGCTTGCTCCATGTGTGACAGGCGTTTTTTCCAACGTTACCACCTGCAGAGACACAGCCTCACACATACGGGTGAGCCGTCTCTCCTTACCCTTTACATTGTTCTACTTGACTACACCAATGCACGGCTTAGCACTGTTGCCAACTTGTCAGCGTTTGGCACTATATTGTGTTTATTTATTTATTTATTTTTTTAGACTGTTGCCTTGGCAATGAAAAGGGGTTTTTAAAACCTATTTGAAACTTGGTTTCTACACTCACAAGATTATAAACAGGGAATTGTGAACATTGGGAAACCTCCAAATATTCCCTCAAATGTTTCTGGCTCAGTATTATTAAACAGTTGGCAGCAATGCTTTAATACCTTGTACACATTGCTTTTTATAGTTCATGACAACAAACACAAGCAAGCAAAACAGTTTTCAAACATAGGTTTGACTGCAACAAACTCGAGTTTGGGCATAGTTACAGACAATGCAATGGGGTGTTGGACATACTGAAAGTTTTTATTCATCAAAACGTAACATTCCGGTACTCTGTGTTTAGGAGTGAAGCCGTATGCTTGTTCCATGTGTGACATGAGGTTTTTTCAGCGTTACCACCTGCAGAGACACAGCCTAACCCATACGGGTATGAGTCCAAGGGGGCAATGCACATTTAAAGCATATCAAACACTTAATTTTGCAGCGTTTATTATATGGCAACCACACTTTCCATGGTTCTCCATGTGCATTTTGGCTTTTTTGTGTGACCAAAGGGGTAAACATAAATTATTAATTGTCCTTTGAATTTTTTATTTCTTTAATTTTGTCAATGTTGTCATCTCCAATGACACAGTCTCAGCCACATGGGTGTGTGTGTCATGGCTGGCCCATTCTCAGGGAACTGTGCCATATCGCGGCACAGAAATTCTCTTTTGGTTTTTTGTTTGTTCAAAGAGGTTACTGTTGAAGGTTACTGCATCCTAGAAATGATATTTTCCCACCTTAGCCCCAAAGTGCATGGCCATAACCATCATAGACATTGAGGGACACCTTGGTAGGTACATCCCCACAATATTCAGTTTACTTGTCAACCAAGGATTTTTTTTTTTTAAGCACACTTTATATTAGTTGTTAGCTACTATGTGCTTACGTTAATGTGATATGGTTAGGTTTAAAGGTGCAGTAAGTGATTTCTGTCCATATTTAAAGTCAACACCCAAACAAACACACCGCTAACAAAAAGAAACATCCCTGCCTTCATTGCTCCACCGCCAAATTCATGAACATGCTATGCTACACAAACAAACATAGTTTGGTACAAACATAATTTATGTTTTCTAGAAGACAGCTAGCAAATATTTTAATTTTCAACACTGTTTCTCAGAAATCACTTACTGCACTTTTAAGTTTGGGTAAAGGGGTATGGATAGTGTCAGCAGCAGCAATTTTTAAAAATTTTTTTTTTTTTTTTTTTTTTTTGTTTTTTTTAACTT
The DNA here is from genome assembly GCF_018340385.1 of Cyprinus carpio. Classification (NCBI taxonomy): domain Eukaryota; kingdom Metazoa; phylum Chordata; class Actinopteri; order Cypriniformes; family Cyprinidae; genus Cyprinus; species Cyprinus carpio. The sequence goes on along the minus strand of NC_056582.1, from coordinate 3,119,193 downwards.
AGCAGTGACGGAAAAATCTATTGCAACATGTAACTGTAATTCCCACCACTGTCCAGTTGGGGATGAGTGTGCTATTATCTAGTATTGTCCCATCTTTGATAATAGCTTAATAATAGCTTAAAATTTAATTTTACGATCCTGTCTATCGTGTTAGTCATGGCCTAATGGTTAGCGAGTCTGACTTATAACCCAAAAAGTGCAGGTTTGAGTCTCTGTACTGGCAGGGATTGTAGGTGGGGGGAGTGAATGACCAGCGCTCTCTTTCACCCTCAATACCACGACTCAGGTGAGACCCTTGGGCAAGGCACCGAACCCCCAACTGCTCCCCAGCCGCAGCAAAAATGGCTGCCCACTGCTCTGGGTGTGTGTTCACTACTCACTACTGTGTGTGTGCACTTAGATGGGTGAAATGCAGAGCAGAAATTCCTAGTATGGGACACCATACTCGGCCTTACTTCATCACGTCATCATTTTTTCAGTGGCTGATTCTTGAGCTGTAACCACAATCCCAATACTAAAAACACTGATCAGCCACAACATTAAAGCCACCTGTCTGATCTCATCTCATGCTGCTAAACAGCTTTGGTGCATCAAAACATTGACTTCATAAGACCTCTGAATGTGTCCTGTGTTCTCTAGCACCAAAACATTAGCAGCAGATCCTTTAAGTCCTGCAAGTTTCATGGATGGATCCTGCAAGTCCTCCATGGATTGGATTTGTTCATCCAGCACATCCCATAGATGCTGAATAGGATTGAGATCTGTGGAATTTGGAGGCCAAGGCCACACCTTGAACTCTTTATCATGTTCCTCAAATCATTCCTGAACAATTTTGTGCAGTGTGGCAGGGTGCATTATTCTGCTGAAAGAGGACACTGCCATCAGCAAACAGCACAGCCATTAAGGGCTGTATGTAGTCTGCATTAATCTTTAGGTAGGTGGTATGTGTCAAAGTAACATCCACATGAATGCCAGGACTAAAGGTTTCCAACAGAACATTGTCCAGAGCAAAACACTTCCTCTGTTGGCCTGCTTTCTTGCCATAGTGCTTCTTCCCCTGCTGCCATCTCTTCCCCAGGTAAACAATACATAGACACCCAGCCATCTACCTGGATCCACCACCTGGACAGTTAATGTGATTCCTCAGACCAGACGACCTTCTTCCATTGCTCTAGGATCCAGTTCTGTTGCTCATGTGTCATTTCAGCAGTTGAAAGGGTGGCCCCTTGACTGATCTGCAGCAGTACCAGCAAATTTTGATGCAGTGTACACCTTTGTATCATAAGCAGTATTACATTTTCAGCAATTTGAGAGACAGTAGCTCTTTGTAATCGGACCAGACAGGCTAGCCTTCACATTCCACAAACATTAGTGAGCCTTGGGTGCCCATGATTTTAATGGTTGAGGTAGTTTTTTTTATTCGGACCAGACAGTCATTCGCCAGCGTTTTTCAACGCGTTTTTTGTGTTCACACCCAAGCGATTTTCGCTGACGATGAGCCGAGTGAACATGCAAATTCATTCACTGACATTAGATGGCGCTTAATGTAAAACCATACTAGTTCTCTTTTATCAAGATTTTTTGTAATCGCTGTCGCGTTTGTCATATAGTTCTTTGTGTTCCGACCCCAACGAGGACCAGCAACTCTACATTCATCTTGCCTTACATCTTCTTCGTCTTATTTCTTCCCGGCAGTGTAGACGCTACCTGGCGTATATCTTCTTCGCCGTTACGTATGTGTGCTCAGCAAGACAGTTTTTGTGTTTGAGCGCCCCCAAGTTGTGTTTTACTGTAACTTCAGAAGCTCCAGACACGTGTGCAAAAGCGCCATTCTCATTGGTCGTATAGTTTTTGACGCGGGGCGTCAAACCAAAAAAAAACGAACCCGAGGCGTTTTTTAAAAAAATGACGCTTTTACGCGTGCCGTGTTTTTTCGCGTCGGTGTGCACACTCACATTGGCGCGCCTTTGTTTAGTCACGAGGCGTTAAACGTCGGCGAATATCGCGCGCGAAATTCGTCCCGGTGTGAACAGGCCTTATGTTTGAGCCTTGGGTGCCCATGACCCGCACCATTTTTGGGAGGTCCTAACCACTGCAAACCAGGAATACCCCACAATACTTTGCATTTTGGAGATGCTCTGAGCCAGTCTTTTAGCCATCACTATTTGACCCTGTCAGAGTCACTCAGATTGTTTCGCTTGCCCATTTTTCCAGTTTGCAGCACATGAAATTCAAGAACTAATTGTTCATTTGCTGGCTAATATATCGCACCCCTTGACAAGAACCATTAAAACAGTATATTAAATCAATGGTAACAACGTCGTCTGTCATTTTAATGTTGTTTCTGATCAGTGTATGCCTTGCAAGTTTCTAGTTATGTATTATTACTAACCCTAAAGCACTACATTTATTTTAAACCTGTCACTGTAAAAATCAAATTCATATACCTATAATTTGAAAATGATGCCTGTTTTTTTCATTGTTTTTTATGCTTTTGTTTTTTTTTGCCTTGAAGTAATGCTGCCTTGATTTGGAAAGTGGAAGAAATAATTTAGAATCTTAGAATTTTTAAATCGTAATCATGAATATGTCACATTTAAGTGCTTTGCTGTCAGACAAAGTAGGAAACATGGAGAACATGTTTTTTTTTTTTTTTCTCTTTTTTCTTTTTTTCCTCTTTTGAAAATGTATTAGACGTTTAACCAGCAGATCAAAATTGGAATCTAATCCTGAGTAAAAAGAGTGTGTGCATGAGAGGCAGCATATGACGATGCACATGATGGCAGCATAAACCGCAACCTATAATCAAAAAAATAACTAAATTCTCTTATGTAATGTTTTGAACAATGATCAAGTCTTACATTCAAAACGGGGTTAAGGGTCAGTTCAAAGATGGCTCATAACGGCCTAAACTAGGAAATGATACCGCTGCAGCACACAGAGTTAGTTAATATTTCTGTAAATATAATTAAAACACATCACTGTTCTTTGTTTTGCACTAATCAGTTGTCCCACAAGGTGGCAACACTGGCCCATGCCTTGTGTCACAGTATAAAATGAAGCTAAAAGATGGAATAACAACAGCAGTAAAATCGCAGAGACCACAACAACAAAAGTCTCCCGCATTGACAAGCGCTTGTGTAAGGGGGTTATGAGATAGTCAGAACTACATCGGTTATCGGTCATAACTTCTGGAGAACTTCAGTTTCTGCTATGCAGCAGCTCTCCAGTGCATTCATGTTTTACTTACATTTGACCTTGACAGACTGAAGACATAAACCTTTTCCCCGTTGGAGAAGGCAGAGCCCCAAAGCCACACCCACCTATTGTGTAATCACCATGGACTAATGGTAGTTCGAAGTTGAAACAAAATTTGTTCTGACAAGACTTTGTTCAAAATTACATCATACCAGTTTGTCTTCGATTTCACTTGAATTATATCGGGGCCTTCAGGCTTATCTATAGCTCGTGTCCTCCAAAACAAATTGCAGCCCAATTTTTTTTTGTCCATGCAGATGGTGTGTGTGCAACACAGAGAGTCCACTAGGTGCTATTGCCCATGTGTTAAAGTCATCCATCCATGCTCACCCGTGGTTGAGTATACTTTTGAAAGCTACACGGACACAGCTGTGTGTGAGATGAAGCGTATTGCAGAGAAAGAAGTATACCCGGGCCTTAAAGCTGCAGCAGAAATCGGTCCCTTGTCTAGGCATTAACTATTTTCTGTAAAGTAAATGGCACATGGAGGATAGTGAACAGTATGAAATCTGATTTTGCATCAATGTAACACAAACAACATTCCAGAAACAAGATCTATTTTAACGATCTAAGTGCACGATCTAAAGCGCACGGCGCAGGTGCACTCAGAGCATGTCCGAATCCACTTTTGCTAGTTTAATGACGGGAAAACGGTCGGCGTGATCTGCTTTTGTTATTTTTGTGTTTTTAATATTGTCTTAGTGAGTGGTGTGTGTTTTTTAGGATTAATGTGTAATAAACCAATCAGAGTCTCATTTCCCATCTCCTTTAAAAGCCAGTTGCGCTAGCGCCATGACCGGTTCACTATTTACATGGCAGAATGTAATTTTACATTTTTAAAAATGTTTGTGTGCTGCTGCACATACCTGTGTGTGTAATAAGGAAAGTGTATGTGCATTGTGCACCCGCCTATAGGCACATATAACTAATGCGCTCTTTAAATAACAAAGACAAAATAATGTGCCAGATTTTATATCAGGTTTGAGTTGGTCTATGGCGCAGTCTATTTTCAGTTCCTCAAAATAGCCACGTGCCAGCAGTGCACCTGAACACACCTCTTTCTTAGACCAGCACGCCCATGGGCACACAAATGGGTGCAAATGCATTTGCTATTTAAACAACGCAATGCAGGATGGGAAAATGAGAACTGCGTCGGGCTGAAACTAGCAAAAACACTTGCGCCGCGCCTTGAGCTGCATTGCGCCAGGTGTATGATAGGGCCCCATATGTGTAAGTCAGTACAGACCACAATAAACGTCTGACCCATTAGAAATTTAATGTATTGCTACATTTTAAAGCAGTTTCAAACATTATAAATGGTTAGACCACCCCAGCATTACAGCACTAACAAGAAGCAATAACACTGGTGCTATCCAGCAGCCTTAAACTATACATTATCACCATTTACTAACAATTATTGTTGTTTTGCGTAGTAACAATTTCGTATTAAATTTAAAAGGGGAGTCTGTTAGACTATTATATATTCGTTTTTGCAATATCCGTGTTTTTTCCATCAGTTTTTGTATTTCATTCATGGGGCACAAATGGCACCATTTCCTGAGAATGAGCCTACTGTTGTGAACACTGTTTTCATATTTGTTTATTATAATTATATTCTTTTTAGATTATTCATCTAATTTTTTTTTTTTTGTGTGTGTGGCTGTTTCCCTTGTGAATGCTCTGTTGTCTTTGATCATGAAGTTGCTACATTGAAGCTGATATTCGCAAGTCCATTCTAATACTAGTACTCTGCATTTAGGGGTGAAGCCATTTGCTTGCACAATGTGTGACATGAGGTTTTTCCAACGCTACCATCTCCAGAGACACACCATCACCCATACGGGTATGTGTCGTCTCTTTGCACCCCTCTCACACTGCTGGTTTTCTTCAGCATGTAACATAAATGAGCATAAAATAATGTTCAAAATTATGAGCTTTTACCATTAAATGTTTTATCTTGTTCAGATTTACTAAAAAGGTTTTTGGAGGAGGACCAGTGAAGTTTCGCTTAAGTGCACCCACAGAGTGTCAGTCATAGTTATTCACTTGATGAAAGAATGACTAATTTCCAGTTTCACAAAATTTACTGCAGTGGTTCATGTTTGACTCATAGTAGTTGGTTCATGAGCAGGAATTTTTTTTTTTTTTTTTTTTTTTTTTGGAAGACTTTGTGGAGAACAAAAATGTTTATTATAGGCAGTATAATCACAGTACAACTACAGTCAGTTAATGATGATGGAGATTTCTGTATTTGGCAATAATTATGAAAATATGCATTTCCAACATTAACTCCTATGTCTGAGAATTATTGCATAATTTGACTGTGAAGCTCTTGTTAGGAACTAATCATGATGTAGTCATACTAACATGACAGCTGGGTCAGAATGTAAAATTAGGCTACTATCTTTGATTCTCAGTTAAAATTTGTTAGGTTGTATTATTAAGATGATGCGTATGGTTAATATTTTGCTCTGGTCATTTAGGGGTGAAGCCGTATGCTTGTTCCATGTGTGACATGCGTTTTTTCCACCGTTACCATCTGCAGAGACACAGCCTCACTCATACGGGTATGTGTCTTTCTGTCTTACCCCCCTTAGATCATATCTGAGCTCTGCTGCCATTGACTAACAGGAAGCTGGAAGTATGCAATTTCAGTATTAATTAGTTTAGTACATTACTTTTAGACAGGAGAAATGGAGTGTCCCAAATTATTACACACACACACACACATATATATTTATTTATTTTATTATTAAATGAATGTGATCTTGGGTTAAAGTGCATACTGTCAGCTATCCTTAACACTACAGATTTATACATTTCCATATTATTTTTATAAGATGACAATTTTGTCCACTTTCATAAACCATTTTACAGTCAAAAAAATCAGACCAAAATGAGCTCAATAATCTTTCCGTCTAAATCTGAGAAAAGAATAATTATTTTATAGTTAAGTACTAGCGTATTAAGTATCAAGAGAAAAGAGAAAGCACTTCCCAAAAGGTAGAAATCCCTAAATCTATAAGCTTATAGTTACACTTTAACCCAAAGTTTTTCACCTAATTCCAGAACCTGAGCAAAAATATTAACACATTTCTAAGGTGGCAGCACTGCATCGTATTTCATGTCTAGTAGATGCTCAGTTTGTGAACTGCTCTTAGCATTTTATGCATAACTCACCTTACTTGGCTAATGAGACTGTAGTGAAAACTTCCTTTATATACGTTGTTCTGTGAGTTGAGCAGTTTCCATGAGTGCTTGGTTTAAGTTGACAGGTGGTAGTAAGGCTAATACACTGCTACTTTGTGCATTTAGGGGTGAAGCCTTATGCTTGCACCATGTGTGACATGCGTTTTTTCCAGCGTTACCATCTACAGAGACACAGCCTCACCCATACGGGTAGGTGAAATCTCTGTTTATATATATTATTATGAATTGCCTCTCAAAGCAGGGCTCGCAAAATCGCTAGCTCGATATCTAGATGGTATTTTGTCCAGATTCTAGTCGTTTTTTCTTAATGTATAGCTTCCATGATGTATTGGCTATCTTACCGACTGGCTATCTTATATAGCGATATGAAATTCCTTCCTTGATTCACATTGTTCACACGCTTGTAATGGTGAAACGGATCATAGTTGGTCATTTGTACATGTTGCTAATTTAAACATTTAAACCATTCAAGCATATGAAGAAGCAAAAGAGAATTCAGTTTTGTACTCACACTCTATTTTTTATTTTTATTTGCGCACACACAAAGAGCAGCGTTTCAGACAGCACGCGAACACCGAATTGATTCCTCTTTTCGTATCCTTAAGCTTGAATGGACACATACACACAAAATCATCTCAAAATACCGGTTCTTGGCAAGTATTCTCGTCAACACAGTAGGTTATGTCTCTCTAACAGTAGAGAAAGAAATCGCACATGTATCATTATATTGGATACATGCATTCATTCTTAAAGGGACAGCAGGCTGTAAATAGCTGCTGCTGTCTGTGTCATTAATGTTATGGGGATAGTTCACCCAAAAATGAAAATTTTGTCATCATTTACTCACCCTTGTGTCATTCCAAACCTGTTTGAGTTTCTTTATTTTGTTGAACATAGAAGATATTTTGAATAATTCTGTTAATCAAACAGTTGATTGACTTCCATAGTATTTCTTTCTTTACTATGGAAGTCAATGGGGACCAACAACTGTTCTTCAAAATTCTTCAAAATATCTTCTGTGTTCAACATAAAAAATAAACACATACAGGTTTGGAAAGACATGAGTGTGAGTAAATAATGACAAAAACTATTCCTTCAGTCAAACAACAAAACACAACTTTAACAAATATTGGTCTATATGTAATTTATAAATTGAACACTGTGCAGTGTGGCTTAACAGTTAATTATTACATTTCTGTACCTGAAAACTAATGGTAGACCTTTATTTTATTTGTGACTTTGTTTTATTTGTCTATGCTTGTAATTAATTATTTCTTATTTTATTACTGACGTTCACGTGCCTTTAACAATGTAATTTATGCTACTATTTTTTTTCTTTTTCTTTTTTTGTTATCAAATAAGTTGTGTGTTGTTTTCAATCTGACTCCAAATCCGTAATATGATCCAAACCATGATCCGTTGCACCCCTACTCTTGACTTGTTAATTGAAGGAAAAATACAGTCACTGAAGTTTGTGATGATGCTGATTTGTCCGTAGTAAAGTTCAGCCAAGGATTTAATTTTTATTTATTTATTTTAATTTTTTTCGGGCTAGTTAAATTCATTTTGGGCGACCAAAATCTGAAGAATGTCTGCCTAAAAGGCTACCAGGGATTTTGCGAGCCCTACGAAAGCTCTCAGTATGTTATGGAGAGAGACACAATCTGTTTAAACTACAACAAACTCGAGTTTGTATTTTTTCTATTCAGCAAGCATAAAAAAAAAAAAAAAACGCTGACGATAATGCCACCATCTTTTTTTCCAAAGCAGGATTATTTGTTTTACTGAATTTTTGCTCATCTGATTACAGAGGAAGGGAATATCAACACAACTAAATCTTTGTGGCACACACAAAATATCATGTTAAATATAAAATGATTATAATGCACACACAATACTTTATCTAATTTCATGATGCTTTGTAATATAGCCCACATTTTAATTATACTTGTTTTTTTTTTTTTTTTGGTTACTGCGGATGCATTTAGTATGAGCAGGATTTTTCCCCCAGAAATGCTATATTAATAGAAACACATACATGAACTGTTGGTGCTCTGTGCATTCAGGGGTGAAGCCGTATGCTTGCTCGATGTGTGACATGAGGTTTTTTCAGCGTTACCACCTGCAGAGACACAGCCTCACTCATACGGGTATGTGTCATCTCAAACCCCTGCCTTTTTATAGTTAATGTTCGTTTTCTGCATGCTAAAAAAAAAAAAAAAAAAAAAAAACTTTTACTTTGTTGTTTAGGGAAATTATTTCCATTAAAACCATACAAACACACAAACTGCATTAGACAAGCAATTTTTGATCTTATAATATGGCAAGAGTTGTGATGACTATTTAAGGTCAGCATGCAGAAAAGAAAAAAAAATGAATAAAACAATAGCATGCTCTACATTTTTAAACAGCGTTAAAATTGTTTGTTGCTTTGAATGTTGTGTAAAGACATTCACTCACTAAAATTGACTCTACATTTAGGGGTGAAGCCGTATGCTTGCTCGATGTGTGACATGCGGTTTTTCCAACGTTACCACTTGGAAAGACACAGCCTGACTCATACTGGTATGTGTCCGCTCACTGTACCCCTGATTTGTACCCAGTATTCCTTGATTGGAACTAAAGTTTGGATATATTTTGTGGTTGAGGTGTTTAGGGAGGAAAAAAATAAATAAAAAATGAGATAATTGACTTATTCAAATTAATGGCCAAAATGTTTAGTAATGACTTTTGAATAAGAACTGTTACTTTTGAAATACGTGTTAGCTATATCCTGCATCATAGAATATTTGCATCAAAGTCAAGACATATAAAAATGTTTTCGCCCCTTTAATTTACTGCTCTTTGGCACGAGTTTTGCGAGACTCACGTCACGCTTGCGTGTAGTATCAGGTTTCACAACATCTGTGTAGGTGCTCCTGCCTCATGTTTCTGAAGGTGTGTTTTTGTGTTTAAGTTTATTTGCATTCATTTAAGTATTAAAGCATAATCGATTAGAACATTTTTTTTATGATTTAATGATCAGTCTCCAAGTAGGTAGAACACAACTTCAAGTCTCAAACTAGGTTTCTGATTTTTAAATCCAAAACCCCAGTGTGCCACTTTACAATCAAGCAGTTTTTTTTTTATTCCATATTAAACTCTACAAACTCGAGTTTGTATGGAGTCAGATACTTTATTTCTAATCATGCATATACTCTCTGTTTAAGATTTCATGTGGGAACCCATATGACAATCAGTCTTAATCCTTTCATGTGTAGAAACAGTGTTTCCGACTCTTTGTCGATGATGTAAGGTGCTGGTCATATAATTAGAATATCATCAAAAAGTTGATTTATTTCACTAATTCCATTCAAAAAGTGAAACTTGTATATTATATTTATTCATTACAGACAGACTGATATATTTCAAATGTTTATTTATTTTAATTTTGATGTTTATAACTGACAACTAAGGAAAATCCCAAATTCAGTATCTTAGAAAATTTGAATATTGTGAAAAGGTTCAATATTGAAGACACCTGGTGCCACACTCTAATCAGTTAATAAACTCAAAACACCTGCAAAGCCTTTAAATGTTCTCTCAGTCTAGTTCTGTAGGCTACAGAATCATGGGGAAGACTTCTGAATTGACAGTTGTCCAAAAGATGACAATTGACACCTTGCACAAGGAGGGCAAGACACAAAAGGTCATTGCAAAAGAGGCTGGGTGTTCACAGAGCTCTGTGTCCAAGCACATTAATAGAAAGGCGAAGGGAAGGAAAAGATGTGATAGAAAAAAGTGTACAAGCAATAGGGATAGCCGCACCCTGGAGAGGATTGTGAAACAAAACCCATTCAAAAATGTGGTGGGAGATTCACAAAGAGTGGACTGCAGCTGGAGTCAGTGCTTCAAGAACCACTACGCACAGACGTATGCAAGACATGGGTTTCAGCTGTCGCATTCCTTGTGTCAAGTCACTCTTGAACAACAGACAGGCGTCAGAAGCGTCTCGCTTCAACAAGGACTGGACTGCTGCTGAGTAGTCCAAAGTTATGTGCTCTGGTGAAAGTAAATTTTGCATTTCCTTTGGATATCAGGGTCCCAGAGTCTGGAGGAAGAGAGGAGAGGCACACAATCCACGCTGCTTGAGGTCCAGTGTAAAGTTACCACAGTCAGTGATGGTTTGCGGTGCCATGTCATCTGCTGGTGTTGGTCCACTGTGTTTTCTGAGGTTCAAGGTCAACGCAGCCGTATACCAGGAATTTTTAGAGCACTTCATGCTTCCTGCTGCTGACCAACTTTATGGAGATGCAGATTTCATTTTCCAACAGAACTTGGCACCTGCACACAGTGCCAAAGCTACCAGTTACCTGGTTTAAGGACCATGGTATCCCTGTTCTTAATTGGCACGCAAACTCGCCTGACCCTTAACCCAATAGAAAATCTATGGGGTATTGTGAAGAGGAAGATGCGATATGCCAGACCCAACAATGCAGAAGAGCTGAAGGCCACACATCAGAGCAACCTGGGCTCTCATAACAACTGAGAAGTGCCACAGACTGATCGACTCCATGCCACGCCACATTGCTGCAGTAATTCAGGCAAAAGGAACCCCAACTATTGAGTGCTGTACATGCTCATACTTTTCATTTTTATAATTTTCAGTTGGCCAAGATTTCTAAAAATCGTTTCTTTGTATTGGTCTTAAGTAATATTCTAATTTTCTGAGATACTGAATTTGGGATTTTCCTTAGTTTTCAGTTATAATCATCAAACTTAAAAGAAATAAACATTTGAAATATATCAGTCTATGCAAGTTTCACTTTTTGAATGGAATTAATAAAATAAATCAACTTTTTGATGATATTCTAATTATATGACCAGCACCTGTATGTTGTGGCATGCTGTGAGAAGGAAGAGGTGGGGTGCTTAATAAAGACTGTTTTTCTCTGTTAGGAGAGAAGCCTTTTGCTTGTGACATGTGTGACATGCGGTTCATTCAGAGGTACCATCTGGAGAGACACAAGCGTGTTCACAGTGGTGAAAAGCCTTACCAGTGTGAGCGCTGCCAGCAGGTAAGAACACGTTTCACAACACTGCGGTTTTCAGGTATGGGACAACTCCCATGATCATTCATTAGTCCCGTAAACACCGTACACAAAATCATTTTTAAGGAGAGCTGCCAAACCCCAGTGACGAAACCATCGGTGACTCAATGTGAGCGTTCATTTGAGAAAGTTGAAAAATATTCAACTCAATGTAATTATTCATTGAATAATTAATTGAAGTCAGTGGAGCGCACGTCATCTTTGTCCTGTCAAATGCTGTAGGGAAATGTTAGGAAGATGGAGAAGTTAATCCTATTGGATGGAGTATGTAGTTGTAATAATAGGTTTTTACATTAAATCAAGTCTGCTCACTGCAAACATATTGCCAGCTGTTCATCAGGGAAAATGGCTTTCTCTTTTGTAATCAAATAAGAGTTCTCTCATGCCTAAAGTACTGCTAGAAGCCGCAGGAAACACCTCTGAGCGACCAAGTTTGCAGAGACTGGTGAGCCGAAACAACAGTTGCTAGTAGTGTGAACAGTGCTTTAGTCCTTACACTGTCTGGAATTTTGTATTACCAGTTGGGGAAATAATGCATTGTATTGAAATACAAAGGCTAAATGTCAACTGCTGAGTGATGCCACTACTGCTAGGAAGGTGTCTGAACAAGTTCACTTGCCTTGCCCTCATAACACTTTCTGTCACCATTTACCCACATGTTGTTCTAAACCCATAAGACTTTGGCTATTCTTTGAAACAAAAAGTATGATATTTTAATTTAAACCTGAGTGGTGTCTGTCCCTCCATTTAAAGTCTAAGTTACCAAAGCTTAAAACGACGTGAGGGTGAGGAAATGATGATGAAATCATTTTGAGTGAACTATCTTTTAAGTATTTTATTATTTTTATCATTATTATCTTCTAAATTAGAAGAACCATCATTTCAACCCAGCAGACATTGTAGCCATGTGCAAATTGAATACACTTACAAATGATTAAATTTATAGTTTGCAATTTGGGATTTTCATTAAAAGAACACAAGGAAAAGTAATCATTGAGGTAAAGTCAAAAGTGTAAATGCTTTAGTTGAACACTTCCACTAACTTCTCTTTTTTTCACCTTGAACTTCTCCCGGACAGACAGACTGTTGAGACACCGGCGATTGTGTCAGGGTCGTGGCGTGGCAAAAGTCGAGGCCCAGCCGTGCTCTTTCACCCAGGAGCCTCCCGCAGCGCCTCCGTCCACGTGGAGTCCTCTACATCCCGCCCCGGGCCGACTCGCTGTCTGACACCATACTCTTTAGACGACAGCACACCCAGACCTCTCTCAGGGCCACTGGCACTGTGGCCCCACCTGCTGACAGAGAGATGCGTTACAGACAGGATGAGGGGAAATTCTCCTCTTTTGTTTCTTAATTTAGAAACAAACAAGGTTCTCTTTTGATCATCGAGGGTTGTTTTATACTTTTTGGTAATATATTATGGGGTACTTTTAAGAGGCGAGGAACAAAAAACACACCTAACATGGGAATTTCATGTTACTAACCAAAAAAAAAAACATACAAAAGGTACAACCCATCATCTATTGACTGACACTTATTGATACACACTTCATGTAAGATGTAACAGCACTGTGTGATTAAAATCAGCATCATGTGATGTATAGGCCTGCTGTAAAGTGCTAAGGGTTAGTACCCTACTGTCCTGAGGACTCAGGTAATGTCCTACTACCATCGCGAGATCTGTTTGTAACACTGTACCCATATGTCACCATATGGATATGCGCAGTGTTTCCATATATTAATTCATTAAGCATTCACAGGCTTTTTCTCAATGATAAATGTTTGATCTTATATTGTAACTGTGTATGAATTTGAAAGATGTGTATATTGCTATGTGTAACAGCTGGTTTGTTCTCGGTCATTGCCATGAGCTGGTGGAAATGACACCACCAGTTGAGTTCTGCTCACTGGAAGTGTCCCCTTCTCTGACTTCACTCACTTAATGACTGGGTGAATCTCACAAGAGCTGTCAAGGCCATGCTTTGGGTGTCATTGGTCCTCACAATCTGAAATTTTGCATTAAGAAAATGAGGTCTATTTTATGCCGTTGAGTTTTTCATTGTTACAGTATTTTTATGTACCTTTAGCCAACTTCATTGATATTCTTATTACCATATTGAAAAAATAGTGTTTTGGATATACATTAAAATAATATATTTAATTTTGTTGTACTGGCTTTATTTAGGCAATGGGAATCATCATGCTTGCATTACTTAATGATAATTGAAGGAGTAAAATATGACAAAATATCAGTGCCTAAAATCAGGCTTCATTTTCTGTATGCTAAATGTTTTTTTTGATTTTTCCTGATTTTTGAGTGATATATGGCTGAGATGTTTTTGTGAGATACATTCAAGTATTGGCTCCACTGTTAATGCATCTACATGGTAAATTACACAATGAAAATGTCCAAAAGCCCCACAGTTTAGTGTACAGATTTATATGTGCAACATATTATAAGATATTGTGGCTTTTTTTTTATTTTATACACAACAATAGTTATATACATATTATTTTACTGAAACATTGACAAGAGGACAGATAGTCTGCCTGTTTTCTTTCCAAAGTCATTTTTAACATTATATTGCCTTGTGTTGAAATATCTATTGATATAGATTTGTTGTTCTGTTGTAAGACTCCGTTGTAGTATCTGAGATGGGAGTTTTAAAGTGGAGGTTTCCAGTGTGATATAGCAGTGTTGTCTTATGCATAGGTTTACTTTCATGTGAATCTGCATATGCAATGCCTTCAGTACATGTGGGCCAATAACAGATGACAAGGGCAGAGATCTGAAGTTATTGTTGCACCAAATGATATTGTATTTTTCAGTTTATTAACTTCTCATTCTATTGTTAACATGATATCTACTGTTTGACGAGAGTATCGTCTGTATTTTTTAAGTGCTGATGGACAGTTAGGGATTTAATTGGGCATTTCCTTGCATCAGAATGCTTTCTGGTGTTAGTATCTGGCAACTACAAATAGAATATATCTTTAGAGGGATGTCTGCTGTTTATTGACAAAAGATTGCTGCATTTCTATGTAATGACTGAATATTTTTCTTTGTAATGTTACATGTTTATATGCTGTAACTGAATTGGTTAAAACTTTTAGTTCTTTAGCAACAAGCTTTGTGTATTTTAAGTACCTTTTATGCTAATATAATTTTAAAACACTGGAGAGAAATGTGTGAAATGATCATCTATCTATATACAGTTGAATATACATTGCGTATACATACACACACACACACACACACACACACATAATTGGTCTGTAATTACTAATCAAAATATCTCTCCAAAGTGTTGGGAACATTATTTCAGTGTGCAAACTTGGATATCCGAATTAAAAATAAAGAAGCAATAGAAGATTTAAATGATTTTAGGTATTTACTTGGACAGATAAAGAGATCATCAGTAGTAGTTAACAAAGCATCCCTTTTTTTCGTGCATGATGTTGCAGACACTGATGTAACAACTTCACTGAATTCCTTCTCTTCAGCTGAAGGTGTTTTCCAAAAAAAAACTTATGATGGAAAATGAAACACATTTTGTTAATTGTTCAGACACTTCAGTAACATTTATTGTTTTTTGTGAGGAGACAAGAGAGGTGTTTCCTTTATGCATAAATAAAATACTAAATAAAATGTGTGGTTTTCATACGAGTATTCACTTTTAATTCATGGTTGTCGAAATCGCATTGGAATTAAATTTAAATCTGACAAAAGGTAAATTATTTTTCTCAAAAATGGAATATTGTACCCCTTCTCTTACAGTTTATTTTTAACAGGGAGACATCAAAATTAAGGGATTTAACTTATTTAGGTTTTACAAAATATTTCAAAATATTTGTGCTTTGCAAATAATAATAATAGTAATAATAAATGTTGCAATCAATAATTATTGGGGCCCAAGCACCAATGACTCAAATGTATGATCAGGTGATTCAACTGAAATTTATCTTTTTAAATGTAATGTGGTTTTTACAGCAAAGTCCATCTTGGCTCTTTAATTATAGTTAGGGCTGATGAACAAGTTGCAGCAGCATATAGCGGCAACTGACTTCCGAAGGAAATTTACTCCCACTTACTGTTAACTGTTGACTGAAACATTTATTTATTCCCCCCATAAAAAAATTAATAAATTAAAAAAAGATTTATGAATAGTATGTCAGGATTCCATCGGTCAATTTCAAATGACAGTTCAAAATTCTGAAGTATTTATCTTAGATCCCTGTTTTATATTTATTTCTATATTACATTTAAGACATTTAAAACTGTTATTTGTGTGAACTGTTGTTTTGTCGAAACTACAACCAAGTAAGCACTTTAATAAATATATCATCTGCTCAAACAGATAGACATATTTTTGTTTTTGTACATGGATAAAATATAAAACTGATTTCTGGTATACAAAAACAAACATGTTGATTGGTGCACTATGTGCTTTATTAATAAGCCAAACTCAAAAACTGTCCGTGAGACACCAAGCTCAACCAGGGGCTGGAGAGAGGTGAAGAATAAGGGTCCAGGACCAAGCTACTATTAAAGGGGTTAGTTCACCCAAAAATGAAAATTAGGCTGCGTTTTACTCACCCCCAGGCATCCTAAGTGTATATGACTTTCTTCTTTCAGACAAATCTAGTCAGAGTTATATTAATATATCACTGTTATATATATATCACATATTGTGATGCCTTGTGTGGCCGGAGCGATGAGACAAAAACATAAAACCCATTATAAACGTAATATAAACATGATTTCTAGTCGTGTTTTCTTTTGGAAGGCAAAAACAAAGTAGTTTCACTTTCTCAACGAAACAGCATCACACACCACGGCCTTGAGTGAGCAGCGGTTGGCTTGAATGAGCACCTTGGTCTTGCAGCAACCACATGTGACTACCCCAGGCTGGACACCGCCTCGTTCACAGTGAAAGCTGATTCGATGATCCACAGTGCAAAGTTGATGTATTTCCTCAGCGACCAGCATGGATCAGCCCCAGGCATGAAGAAGTGGATATCATCCTCTTTTGGAAGGCCAAACAAAGTAGTTTCGCTTTCACAGTGAAACACACAGTGTCTATATTACAATGGTGGTGGCGGCAACAACAATACTACAACAAGAATAAAAGGTACACCTTCTTTCTTTGTGTGAACATCTGGGCTGGGCAGCATTATGCAAATCTTCCCCCATACTGACGTAAATATGTGGGGGCGTGTTAGAACGAGCCGTTTCAGGGGGGCGTGGACGAGTGTTAACTTTTATAAAGAATATCTCTTTGGATTTGAGACTTTAGTCTTTGCAACTACACAGATCTTCTTTATTCACCAAGAGCTTGTAATATTCCAAAGAGAAAGGAAAATCTGAAATCGCATCATATGACCCCTTTAAAGTGATTATTATGTTTTGAATATGGATATTTTTCTCACAAAAACGCATCAATTTGCTACAGGAGGCCTTTGTTCAACCTCCGGAGCTGTGTGAGACATTTTTTTTTTTTTTAATGGATGGGCACTTTTTATTTAACTTCTTTTGGACTGAAGCAAGGCAACACCTGATGACTGCAATGATAGAGCTTGAAAGAGCAAAGACAATTTTTTATTTAACTCTGACTAGGCTCGTCTGAAAGATGAAAGTCATATACATCTAGGATGCTTCAGGGGTGAGTAAAATGCAGCCTAATTTTCATTTTTGGGTGAACTAACCCTTTAAGCAGGGATTAATATGATTGTGAGTGACTGGCACTGACTGAGTGAGAAACAGGTAATAGTCCAGGCTGGCAACAGAAAAACAGGGAGGACCTTGGCAATGGAGTATGGCCCGATGATATGGACCTGGGTACCAGCTTATGAGCCGGAATCTGTAGCGGCAGGTCATTGGTGGAGAGCTACACCCTCTGATCAAAGATGTACCTGGGTGCCACAGTCTGACCGCGTTCAGCAGCTCTTTTAGTGTGCCTCTCAGACTGAACCTCCCTGGTCCTCCTCCATGTAAGATGGCAGCACTGGATAAACACCTGGACTGAGGGGGCAGCAGTTTAAGCACCTTTTGATAACAGCAACGGGGACTGATACAATACATGACTGGGGACAGCTCAGCTGAAAACACCAGCAAGGAGTCATTTTGCAATCATGCAAAATGACAGTTAAACCAGTTCTTCATTGAATTCAGTGATGTCATCATTCAGCTCAGTTCAGTTTAAATAGTATCTGTGCAATCATTTGCAATCAAGTCAATGGTATTGCTGTAAATGAAGTGTCCCCAAATAAGCAAGCCATAGGCGACAGCGGCAAGGAACCAAAACTCCATCAGTGACAGAATGGAGAAAAAACCTTGGTAGAAACCAGGCTCAGTCAGGGGGCCAGTTCTCCTCTGGCCAGACGAAACCAGCAGTTCAATTCCAGGGTGCAGCAAAGTCAGAGTGTGCAGAAGAATCATCTGTTTCCTGTGGTCTTGTCCCGGTGGTCGTCTGAGACAAGGTCTTTACAGGGGATCTGGGGCTCATCTAGCTGTCCTGGTCTCCACTGTCTTTCAGGTCTGTAGAGGTCCTTTCTCGGTGCTGATCCACCATCTGGGCTAGATACGTACTGGATCCAGGTGACTGCAGTGACCATCTGATCTGGATACATACTGAATCTGGTGGCTACAGTGACCTCGGAATAAGAGAGAAACAGACTAATATTAGCGTAGATGCCATTCTTCCAATGATGTAGCAAGTACATCGGGTGTTATGGGAAGTGTTCCCGGTTCCGATTGTCCTAATTAATGCAGCCTAAAAATCCTTTAACAGATTTGGATATTAGAAGCGTATTAGTGTGTTATGTGTATGCCAGGTTAAAGAGATGGGTCTTTAATCTAGATTTAAACTGCAAGAGTATGTCTGCCTCCTGAACAATGTTAGGTAGGTTATTCCAGAGTTTAGGTGCTAAATAGGAAAAGGATCTGCCGCCCGCAGTTGATTTTGATATTCTAGGTATTATCAAATTGCCAGAGTTTTGAGAACGCAGCGGACATGGAGGACTATAATGTAACAAGAGCTTGTTCAAATACTGATGTGCTAAACCATTCAGGGCTTTATAAGTAATAAGCAAGATTTTAAAATCTATACGATGTTTGATAGGGAGCCAGTGCAGTGTTGACAGGACCGGGCTAATATGATCATACTTCCTGGTTCTAGTAAGAACTATAGCTGCTGCATTTTGGACTAACTGGAGTTTGTTTATTAAGCGTGCAGAACAACCACCCAATAAAGCATTACAATAGTCTAACCTTGAGGTCATAAACGCATGGATTAACATTTCTACATTTGACATTGAGAGCATAGGCCGTAATTTAGATATATTTTTGAGATGGAAAAATGCAGTTTTACAAATGCTAGCAACGTGGCTTTCTAAGGAAAGATTGCTATCAAATAGCACACCTAGGTTCCAAACTAATGACAAAGATTTGACAGAGCAGCCATCAAGTCTTAGACAGCGTTCTAGGTTATTACATGCAGAGCTTTTAGGTCCTATAATTAACACCTCTGTTTTTCAGAATTTAGCAGAATAGAAAGAAATTACTTGTCATCCAGTTTTTTATATCGACTTTGGACTCTAAGGAGAGCAGTCTCAGTACTATGATACGGTCTAAATCCTCACTGGAAATCCTCACAGATATCATTTTTCTCTAAGAAGGAATATAATTGTGAGGATACTACCTTTGCTAGTATCTTGGACAGAAAAGGGAGATTCAATGTTTCCTTAACCTTCCTTAAGTGTAAAGGAGCAACTGTATTTAAAATGCTAGAAAAGAGAGAGTCCATAGTTTCTGTTACATCATCAAGTTGTTTTGAGGTTTTGGATATGCTAAGGAATTGGGATACATCAGGAAGATTACTTACAAAGCAGTCTTTTGTGGTAGAAGTGATGGTTCTACCATACTTGTAACAAGATGCAGAATTTACAGTTTTAGCTATGTGAAGTTTGCACAAAACTAAATAATGATCTGAGATATCATCGCTTGGCTGCATAATTTCAACACCATCAACATCAATTCCATGTGACAGTATTAAATCTAGAGTACAATTTCGACAATGAGTAGGTCCTGAGACGTGTTGTCTAACCCCAGTAGAGTTCAGAATGTCTATAAATGCTGATCCCAATGCATCTTTTTCATTATCAACATGGATATTAAAATCACCAACAATTAAAACTTTATCTGCAGCCAGCACTAATTCGGATTTAAAATCAGCAAACTCTGACAAAAATAAAGTTTGTATGGTGCCCTGGTGGCCTGTATACAGTAGCCAGTACAAACATCACAGGGGATTTATCATTAACATTTGTTTCTCTGGATAATGTTATATGAAGCACCATTACTTCAAACTAGTTATACTTAGCCTGCCCTCTGAGAAATACTGAAAACATTGTTATAAATTGAAGCAACATTTTCCCTGCATTTATCACATGTGAATCCCTCGTCACCAACAGAGAGAGAGATAAACTATACATGTGGCAAGCGGCGCAAATAACAATAGCAGGAGAAGCCATTACTCACTGGGATTGATGAAAGATTCCTACCACAGTTTTTTGATGAACTTGTGAAAAACTGGAGTGAGAGAGTAGCGAGAAAAAGGAGAGGAGAAAAGAAAAAAGAAAAGAAAACAGCGATAGGCACGAATGGAAACGCTAATGACAAGCTAACGAATGCTAATGCGATGCAGGTGCGCTGCACTCGCAGATTTAGATTAAAAGTGGATGATCAAATTAACCAGATTAGATTGATAGATAGTATCAGAAATATGGTGGGAATTAAGTTATATTTTATCACTTTAAACAACAGAGAGTGATAGTAAGACAGAGATTCTACAGAAAAAACAAAGCTACACAGAGCTACGATCACAAACCAGCAGCAAGGCAAGCTGGAAGCAGGAATAACACTCTCCAACCACGACACCTGCAGGTCGCCCAGTCTTAAAATGTAGGAATGTAGAGAATTCCCTCCAAAAGTGGGAAACAAACTGGGGCCTCTGTCAGAGACCACATCCTCCGGAAGACCGTGAATCCAGAAGACATGGTCAATGACCATCTCCCTAGACGAGTTTAGATGGAGAAATGAAATGGTCCACTCTAGAAAAGCGATCCACCACAGTGAGGATTACAGTATTGCCACTGGAGGGAGACCAGTAAATAAGTGATCCAGGGCAATAGGTGACCAGAGAAGGGGGTGTAACAGACCAGTAGGAGGTTAGTTAGAAGACTTGTTTTGAATCCACATGTTGCACAGCCTAACAAGCCAACAGATCCCATGGCCTGCCACCAAAATCACGGATGGCTGCCAGCAGTGATGGTGACAGCCCCGATCACATGCCATGTGAGGCAAAATGGTATCTGGAGAAATGCTCAAAGAACAATAGCCCAACAAGCATACCTGGAATTCAGGCATTTGGCAGACTGAATATATTTCGGTGGTCGGACACCACTCCCCAAAAGCCACTGATGTAACTTATTATCATAAGGGTATTTTTGGGAAAGAACCACTCTATCACCCACCCCTGATGTGTCCACTTCTGCCACAAGCTGTCATTTAGGATCAAAATCAAACTGTTGGTGTGATCAAAATAATAGTGTCATAAACAACAAAAAAAATGAGATGAGAGACTGGAGACAGTGCAGATGCAAGACAAGAAAGACACCAAGACAGGATAGTAGTGTTATATAGTGAATATGAGATTTGTTTGGAGAATGGTGGGGGTGAAGATGAAAAATAGGAATACAGAGGGAGTTAAATAAATAAAAGTTTAGGTCTTCACTGTGATTCCCTTAAGTGACCATACTCACTGGGCAGGTGATTTGTGAAACTCTCATTAACTGGTGACCATTGAGGGAATAAGCTATGAGGGAAGGAGAACGATCTTTGATGGGAAGAACCCTGTGACAAGCCCTGTCAGCATTATGAAATTCCCCTCCGCCCCTGAGTCAATGAGTGGAACATTCGATAGAAGATCCAATGATCAGGACTGAAACAGAAAAGAGGTTGCAAGAACCCATGGAGGGGGAGGTAAGAGGTGCTGTCCACCAGCATTCCCCACATTATTGACAGGTGGTGGCTTTTATTGGGCATGCAGAAGGGGATGTGACCTTGACCTGCTGGTTTCGTCTGGCCAGAGGAGAACTGCCCCCCGACTGAGCCTGGTTTCTCCCAAGGTTTTTTCTCCATTCTGTCACCGATGGAGTTTTGGTTCCTTGCCGCTGTCGCCTCTGGCTTGCTTAGTTGGGGCCACTTTATTTACAGCGATATTGTTGAATTGATTGCAAATGATTGCACAGATGCTATTTAAACTGAACTGAGCTGAATGATGACACCACTGAATTCAATGATGAATTGCCTTTAACTGTCATTTTGCATTATTGACACACTGTTTTCCTAATTAATGTTGTTCAGTTGCTTTGACACAATCTGTTTTGTATAAAGCGTTATATAAATAAAGGTGACTTGACTTGACTTGACCAATGCTGTAAAGACAGAGACCCTTTGTTAATCAATGTTGATTTTCTTCAGATGAGAAGTGCATCCTCCCCACCTGCATGAGTTCTGGCTCATCAGGTGCATCAGGCACCCAGGAAGTGACAGGGGAAGGGCACGAATAGCATGCTCGACTATGTCCTCCAAGATTTCTGGGGGGTTGGGGACATACATCTCATCCTTGACCTCAATGCGCCAAGCTGCCATTGCTACTGGATTCTTTTTACCCATCAACTGCAACCAGTGGTGTTATCAACCACCCTGATGAAGGAATGCAAGTTGTGAAGAAATCTCCTTACCGAAGACTGACTAACCAAATACCTTGATCATCTCAAGCTTAAACTCACATAAATCAAAACGCAAATCCCACATGGCAGCACCCCAGTTGTGTGCTCAACCGGCTAGGAGTGAGATAACGTATGCCACTGTTGACCACTTGTGCAGATAAGAACACCACCTCACACTGTACAATAAAAGAGCAATAATTATTAGGTTCACCAGCATATACTAGCAGGTTATTGATGCATGGCTTGCGAATATTTGTCTGGGCACTGGCAGAAAGGCATACTGTTCGGTGAAATCAAACTGAATCGGCCCAAGTGTTCAGTGACCCACACAACAAGTCCAGAGTATCCACAGTGAGACAGACATTTGAGAGTTTCTTCTCATGATGATATAGCATAGCTTCCTGAAGCTCAACAGCAGGGATCCCTCTGCTGAGTCCATAGCTGGCCAGTGTGTAATTTCAGGTGTTTTTTTTTTTTTTTTTGGAAGGAAGGAAGGACTCAAAAACAGAATACAGTGGGTATAGCACCCAAGAGGCCGACAGCAACTCTGAAGCAGCTGCAGACAAAGAGTGGTCATTGTGTGCATGTGATAACAATGTCCCAAATTCTCCACAAATGTGGCTTATATGGGAGGGTTGCAATAAAAAAAGAGCACACAGTGGTTGAATAATGGTTGAAAAATGTGAATGTCTTTGCATGGCCTTCAGAGCCCAGACTTAAGCCCCACTGAAAATCTGTGGAAGGACTTGAAGACTGCAGTCCACAAACGCGCTCACCATCAAATTGAACTGAACCTGAGCAGTTCTGCAAAGAAGAGTGGACAAATATTGCAAAGTTTAGATATGCAATGTTAGTAGAGATATATCCCGACAAACTAAAGGCTGTAATTAAAGCAAAAGGTGCTTCAACAAAATACTGACACAAGGGAGTGATCATTTTTCCAACTCTCTTTTTCCATCTGATTCTTTTTATTTTTCTTCTTCTTCTTTTTTGTAAGTGTTTTGTGCTAATGTATGATTCTGTTCCATTGATGTGCTGCAGCTCAACCTTGAAGGGAAAAGATATATGTATTTGCAGGGTTTGTTTAGGAATGTGATAGACATGTGACCATACCCAAGGAACAGTCTTCAGGAGAATCAATAGCTGCCCTCACAAGATTTATGACTTATATGACTCTTGCATTACTGTAGTTGCTTATTGGAACTTAGTAACTCAAAGATACTGTCTTAACCACATTTGCATAAAAAAAAAACCTTCATGTTTGGACATTGCTAAAATAATCTGTACTGTTAACTTACCAGAACCTGTAGAAATGATGTCAAATGATCATCCGTATGACTATAAAGTACTAGTGTTTTTGTATTCTAAGTTTAAGGCTTTATTCCCTTACAGTGGCATTTTAGACCAACTGGAGGTGAGATAAACAAGGCTGAGTGATATCTAAATACAGTAAGTTACAGTAGTCGAGTTTGATGAAATAAATGCTTGAATAACAGTTTCTAAATGGTAGGAGAGATTTAATTTTGGTAGTCATCCTAAGATGAAAAATGCTGATGAAACAACTGAGTTTATTTATCAAATTTGAGTGCGGGTCAAAATTGGCTCCCAAATCTCTTGCATAAGTGCCTACACTGTTATTTACAGAACCCAAGGTTTTAGAGAGAATGTTAGCACATGCAGGAGGACCAGAAAAGTAACACCTTAGCCTTGGATTCATGTAACGTAAGAAAATTTTCCACCATCCAACTGGTTTTATTGGAATATTAAGCTTTATGTCATATGCATAACAATAATAAATAAATAAATAAATAAATAAATGGCTAATGGAAAAGACAGAGGGAGAACAAAATAACCCTGCATGCGGGACACCACATGTACATGCAACAGTGCAGGAGGTAAAGTTTTCAATTGCTACAAAAAATGTTCTCCCCTTAAGACAGGATAAGAAACCAGTTTATTCTGTAATTGCAAAGATTCTGTAATGTACTGAGCTCTAATCCCAGACTGAAACCTGTCTAAATTTTCATTATTCTTTAAAAAGGAGGAGAGCCGTGTCCAGGTAAAGGCAAGAAGAGGAAACAGGCAGGCAAAGGTCAATGCCGGGTAATTTGTTTGAGCATCATCCAAATCCAGATGGGAGAGCAGAGAGAAGAGGCAAACTGACATGGAAGTAGCTGTTCACTTGGGCAAATTGAGATCATAGTGACAGGCAATGATCGGGAACCAGGGATGTTAGTTTTACTGGTTCCAGAGAACCAAAACACAGATTGTCTTTTTATAGCACCACCTAGTATTGAACAAATGTGTCTGGGTACGTTTGGAACCATCTTGTCAATTTGGGGTCTCTGTGATTTACAGTCTATGATGCCCATACACATTTAGGGAAGAAGAAGAAGAAGAAGAAGAAGAAGAAGAAGAAGAAGAAGTACAAACACAAGGTTTACAGCACATTTTCAATGACCTTTTTAAGGACCATTTTCAAAGAACAACTTCAAACTTTCCTTTTTTATTAGGTACAAAAGAATATATTTTTGAATTTACAGATTAACTAATATCTGACAATGATGCCAATATTTACTGTGCAAGTTATAACTGTAAAACTGAGTGAAAATAATTCAAAGGCACAGAAAGAGTCACTTGAACATACATTAGAATAAAATGCGGGAGGTCTCAGTCTCAGAGGAGGAAGTGCTTGTGCTTTGCACACTACATTTTAGTCATATGTTCTACCCTGTGACGCGACACTGAATTTTCTCTCTCCTCTCTCTGTCCCATTCTCTCTAAATCGTAGTATGCCAATGAATTATCCTGTCAGAATATCCTGTTAGCATTAAATCACATGTCATGTTGGTGGGAGATGGCAATGTATCTGTCACAAAGCAGAGTCTCTTGGCTGCTGCTGGGAATCTGGGGTAACCATTCATAAAGAAGGAAAAACAGGCTCAGAAATGGGAAACATTCATTGCAGTTTGACTTGTGTTTTTCTGGGGTAGTTTGAGCAACAAGTTTTGAGGGTTTAAGTTAGGTTATGCATACAAGATATGAGATCCAGTGTGTGGCTAATAACAACAAAGTTAGGATTAGGAAACAACAGTCATAGATACAACAGATGCAAAGACAAAAACAGAAGTCTTTGGCCAAACAAATTGAATATTTCATGAATGCCACCAATTAGGATATATACTTGATTATTACATTTGATTATTTATACAGCTGCAAGAAAATCAAAAGAATGACTGTGTATTTTCAGTTGAAAGCAAGTTACTGTAGCTTGTCTAGGGGTTGTCAACCCTCAGTTGAATTGGATATTTTTAAACCATCTATTATTCATATCAGTTTTTGTAGTTTTTCAACCAAGAAACATTTTCCAGATGATCCTGTAAAAAGTATCAAATAAATATTGTAAATTTGCAAAATGACCATTCAAAGCTGATATGAATGTGTTGTAATCAATGTTTTTTTTCCCATTTTTTCCATTAATATAAAATGTATGACATTATTTTTGAAAGCATCCACAACATTTTTACACTTGTGCCTAAAACTTTTTACAGAACTGAAACTTTGCAGGTAGGTTACTTCAAGCATCTTGGAGATAAAATTTTCTGTCTGTTTCTTCATGTAATCCTGATTGACTGGATGAAGGTGAGATCAGATCTCTGTGTGGAGCACTGGTTGTTGTCAGACTCCTTGTGCATTAAAAAAAAATAAAAATCTCACTGGATTATTACAATTAATGGCAAAAGAAATGTTTGGAAATGTAAAGTGATATTTCCTACTGACACATGAAAGATTTAAATAACTGGCTTAAAACCATGGCTGAAGACTAATTCTAACCTATCATTGAAGGAAAACAATGGAAAGTGAGGGGAAATCTTACTATCAAAATAAATGTTTTTTATAGTTCACATTAGACACAATTATTGCAATGTCCTTTACCCAAGATTACAGCTCTGAGTTTTCTTCTATAGTGCCTGAAGAGTTTAGAGAACACCTGATAGGAGATCAGAGAACATTCCTTCATCCAGAATCACTCCACATCCTTCATATTCCCAGCTTCATGCTGCTGTTTCTTCTCTCCAGTTCACCACACTCATTTTCTAAAGGGTTCAGGTCAGAGGACTGAGACAACCAAGGCAGAAGCTTCATTTTGTGCTCAGTGACAAATTTTTGTGTTGATTTTGATGTTTGTTTTGGATCATTGTCCTAATGGAACATCCAACCATGGCCTATTATAAGATTTCTAACAGAGGCAGTAAGGTTTAGATTTTTTTATCTGTTGGTATTTGACTGGATCCATGATGCCATGTATCTGAACAAGATGTCCAGGACCTCTGGCAGAAAAATAGGCCCACAGCATTAAAGATCCAGCAGTACATTTAACTGTGGGAATGGGGTACTTTTTATCCCTGTTTGTACTAAACCCATCTGGTGGGTTTGCTGCCAAAAAGCCTTTTTTTTTTTTTTGTTTCATCTGACCATAGAAGCCAGTCCCATTTGATGTTCCAGACGTGTCTGACAACTGAATAAGCTGGAGTTTGTTTTTTGATGAGCAAGAATAATTTTTCTTGAAATCCTCCCCAACAACATGTGGTGATGTATGGGCTGTTTAACAAATAAGACGTATGACATCTACATCTGTGTCTTTGACTGCTCAAACTTTCCTCCTCACTGTGCATTAGGACGATATAGACACATTTCCTCTTCCAGGCAGATTTGTAATATTTTTAGTTGATTGTAACTTCTTAATTATTGGCCTGATGATGGAAATGGGGTTTTAAATGCTTTAGCTATTTTCTTACAGCCACTTTCTATTTTCTGAAGCTCAACGATCTTGTTCTGCACATCAGAACTATGTTATTTGGTTTTACTCATTGTGATGGATGATTAAAGGGGTCATATGACGTTGCTAAAAAGAACATTATTTTGTGTATTTAGTGTAATGCAATGTGTTTATGCGGTTTAAGGTTAAAAAAACACATTATTTTCCACATATTGTACATTATTGTTTCTTCTCTATGCCCCATTTTTCTGAAACACATTGATTTTTATAAAGATCATCGTTCTGAAAAGCGAGGTGTGCTCTGATTGGCCAGCCATCCAGTTCACTGTGATTGGCTGAATGCCTCAAGCATGTGACGGAAATGTTACGCCCCTTACAATACTGTGATGCCGTGTGTGACAAAATCAATAAAACACATTACAAACTAGGCATTTGTTGCATCCAGTGGTGACATAATTACGGATTATAATGACTTACTATCTTTTTATGCGTTGCGTATCGCGGTGTGTAAACATTAAACCATGTCTGCATTTGTGATCAGAGAAACGACAAACAACAAGCGCTACTCTACACTGCTCAAAACTCACGTTTGAATCATCAGTGGCAAATCCTTTACATATGTAAACGTACTTACAGACTGTGAGTGAGAAGTGCCAGACTGTCCTTGCAAATTTGTAACTGCCCCACTTTATAGAAACAGACACTGGCATTGTAGGCTACTCTCACAAGAAACGGTCCTTGTCCTCCACAAAATGTGCTGCACACATCTGAATATTTGGGTTGAACTTTTCTGGAACAGTGTTGTAAATACAACTTAACCACTGATTTCTAGTTGTGTCCTCTTTTGGAAGGCCAAACAAAGTAGCTTCGGTTTCACAACGAAACATGGCAGCAGTGGCAACAGCGAGAATAAAAGTTACGCCTTTTCTTTCTTTGCGTGAACATTTGGGCGGCATTATGCAAATCTTCCCACATCATGACATAGACATGTTATGTTGAGTTGTTTTTGGTGGGTGTTGTTGATTATTAAATTTTATAATGAGTGTTTTTTTGGGTTTGTGGTTTTAGTCTTTGCAACTTTACAGATCTTCTTTATGCACCAAGAGCTTGTAACACTCCAAAGAGAAAGGACAAATTTAAATTGCATCAGATGACCCCTTTAAGGGAATTTATGTCCTTCTATTTATAATCATGTAGAACAGGAAGTAATGGCTGGATAATTTCATGCTCCTAGTCACCCTGCTGTGCTAAAAAAAAAAAAAAAAAAAAAAAAAAAAAATTGCTAAATAAATAAATAAACAAAATACTCATAAGAATTTCTAGGGGTGCCAATAATTGTGGCCAACATGCATTGGAGAAAAACATTTATTTCATAATGTGTGTTCCCCCAAATTTCATTTGTTTTACTTCAATGATAGGTTGGAAATTTGTGATTTTTGTGATTTTTTTTTTTTTTAATGAAAGATCAAAAAGATAAACAATGCAGATTTATTATCACAGCCACCTTTGCTCATATTTACCAAGGGTGACAATATTAGTGGACACACACACACACACAATGTAGAGCATACACTAATAAATTGAAAGAAATTTAGGGAAGAGAAGAATTTCAAGCATATAATAAAATAATCAGGGAAAAAATATATATATATATTTTTTACTGGCCTGTCTTCATTTTTAACTGGTCTTATTTAACTGGTCTTATAAGGAGAAGAGAAGAATAAAGCATTTTACACACTCCAACCCAATAGGTGTCAGTATGCACCTTGAACGATGGTCTGTAACCCGCCATACAAACAGAAGAAGAAGCAGCAGCAGAGCGTCGAGCTGCTTGCGGCTGCGCAGTTGCTGCGAGGTTCTGCGCGAGGGCTGCTGTCAGTCACCGGGAGACCGCCATGTCCAAAGAGGTAAAACAAACAAACAAAACCCCCAAAGATATTATAGTTGAAGCATATAGATTGCATTTTAACTGTTAAGTATTTTATGATTGTTATGAAGCCAAGTGTAAAAGAGTGAGATAATTTATTTAGAGAAATTAGCTGTTGGTTAAAACGCCCGTTTCGTCGCGGCTTCGTCTCTTTTCTTTGTTCGCAGCAGAGGCTCGTATCAACACATGAGCTAAAACGCAATACCTTTGTTTTAAATTGTTTCAACCCTTCATTTGGGGTCCATCTGTGCTTTCTGTGAGTAAATGTATTTTTCCGTCCATCCCCCCCATTTTTTTAAATGCATGTTATTTGTGGAGGCGCTGTAGGCCGCACTCTTGCAGATGCGCTGCTGCATCACATATCGATTTGATCGACACAATATCGGCAGAGCTCGATAGCATTGGCAGTTTTGATTTTGAGGAATTAACTAAGGAACGTTAGTTAAGTTTGCATCCTTTGCTTTAAAGCAACTTGTTTTTCAGTGCTCCTTTCGTGTGTGTTATGCCATACTGACGCAGTGAAAACGCCTATAGCTAATCAAATGAGCTGTATCTGTTTGAATAGGATCATGCATTTAGAGCGGTTTGCAACTTTGCCATTTTGGGCATTGATTTGAACGGTTTTGATTCTCACAGCAACAGACCCCACGTGAGCCTGAGCAGCTCCGAAAACTCTTCATCGGGGGCCTCAGTTTCGAGACAACAGATGAGAGTCTAAGGGCCCACTTCGAGCAATGGGGAACTCTTACAGACTGTGTGGTGAGTACATCTGCGTGCATTCACATGCTAATGAATGAGAGCGGGCTCTGAAACTACCCCTGTCTGCTCACAGGTGATGAGGGACCCCAACACAAAGAGGTCGAGGGGTTTTGGGTTTGTGACCTATAGTTCGGTAAATGAGGTGGATGCAGCGATGGATGCTCGTCCGCACAAAGTGGACGGAAGAGCTGTTGAGCCCAAGAGGGCGGTGTCTAGAGAAGTAGGTGTTGCTGTTTTTATAAAATCAATTTAAATAACGTTCTGCTATTTGCCACTAAAAAAAATGTTATTATGTTTTTATCTAGTGATATCTGTGAATAGATCATTGATAGATCGCAATAATTGCTCATACGCTGATTTCAGGACTCGTCCAGACCAGGCGCTCACTCCACTGTTAAAAAGATGTTTGTGGGCGGAATCAAAGAAGACACGGATGAGGAACATCTGCGCGAGTATTTCAGCCAGTTTGGTAAAATTGAGGAGGTGAACATCATGACTGAGAAGAACAGTGATAAGAGGAGGGGCTTCGCCTTCATAACATTTGATGACCATGATGCTGTTGACAGGATTGTCAGTAAGTGACTGCCACTCATTTGTGTTTACTGTCTATAGCAGTGTGTGTGTGTTTCTTTTAACATTGTTTTCATTTTTCCCATTTAACCCCACAGTACAGAAATACCACACAGTGAATGGACACAACTGTGAAGTCAGGAAAGCTCTCTCCAGAGAGGAAATGAACCGGGTGTCGGTTAATCAGCGAGGTAATTATCACACGTTAGAAAAGGAATGCAATAGCGTACACCTCATTGAAAATAAAATGCATCGCAGAATCATCGCAGAATCAGAGTCTTGACTTGTTGCATAGCTCTTTAATGTTTTGTACAAAAGATCTGAAGTGTAAAAATAACCTTTTCATATAGGCGGGCGAGGAGGAGGAGGAGGAGGTGGTGGTGGTAGTGGTGGCGGCGGCGGTGGAAACTTTGGCAGAGGTGGAGGATATGGAGGTACAATTTAGCATATTATGTTCTCATTTTTGTTTTATAGTTTGTAGATGTCTGTAGCAGAGATTCTCAAACTTTTTTGTCCCCAAGTCCTTACCTGACTAAACATAAAATTAAAAGATTATGCAGACTAATGCCGACATCCTCAAATGTGAATAGTTGTATCCATACCCAAGTAGTCGGATTAATCCTACGTCTTTTCACTTTGCACTGTGCATATTTCATGGAATAATTGGAAATGATTAGTTAGGTTGTAAGGACGAATTCAATAACACACTGACACACCTTTTGGAGAACTACTGGTCAGCAGTGTTCCTTATGAGTAATGCTTTTCCTTTTGTAGGTGGATATGGAGGAGGAAGAGGTGGTTACGGTGGAGGTGATGGATATAATGGCTACGGAGGGAATGGTATAGATAAAGACTTTAAGAATGTGATTCACATTACATTTGACTGTTCAGCAGTGTTTCCATGATCATGTTTGTCTCTCATCTCTTTATCAGGTGGTTATGGTGGAGGTGGACCTAATTATGGAGGCAACCGTGGTTATGGAGGCGGCGGCGGAGGTGGTGGTGGCTATGGAAACCAGGGTGGAGGCTACGGCGGTGGCGGCGGTGGCTATGATAACTACAACAATGGTGGTGGAGGCAACTTTGGAGGAGGTCAGTTACCTTGTGAACCGTTTTGCCATGTTCTTACTTTTGTTCTCCTGGATATGGGATATGCAAGTAAAGTTCTCCTACCATGCTGCTTCTGTAGCAAATAACACTGATTTTCTGCAGGCAACTTTGGAGGTGGCGGAGGCTACAACGACTTTGGCAACTACAACAATCAATCTTCCTCTAACTACGGCCCAATGAAGGGAGGAAACTACGGAGGTGGTGGAAGGAGCGGTGGTGGCGGTGGCCCATATGGCGGTGAGTGAACATTGCAGTGTTGTATGTGGTACTAGATCATTATATTTGAATTCAAACCATTTCCATTCCACTAAGCCTCTTTTGGACATTGAAATGTTCTGAAGTTTGACTATGAAATGCGGCAGTTCAGGGACTATTTTAACTGAAATATTTAGTGTATGAACTTTTGCAGATGTCACAGCTTTTGTGTCACATCTCAATCACGGTTCTTTTGTAGGTGGTTATGGAGGAGGCTCTGGTGGTGGTTATGGAGGAGGCTCTGGTGGGCGGAGGTTTTAGATTCCAGGGTAAGAATTGCCCCACGTATGGAAGAGGCCTCTGAAGTTAGCCATTAGTTTGTTTTTAGCTTATCTCATAAGATCAGAAACCTATGCAAATGTTAGACTGTAATAACTTCAGTTATTCGGTAAGTGAGTAAAACTATTGAGTTTTCAGAGCAGGGGATCCAGCAGCAAACCTTCAAATCTTATAAAGCTAAGATCCACAAGACGAATGTTGATTTTTTTTTTTTTTTTTGAGTTGCTCTCCAAACCTTCTTGCTGCAGCACATGCAAACTCATCCCCATTGTCCTAACCAAGCAGTCTTAGCTGACCTGAAGGTTTGCTTCTGTGCTACTACTTCTCATTCTTCTCCAGTTCAGCTCTTGATAAAGACAAAGCAAGGTTGCAAAGTGTAACTGAATTTATGTTCCGTATTGTCCAACAGGCCACAGTACTTAGAGGAGAGCCAGAGAGAGATGACAGGGAAAGGAGAGAAGCAAGCAGGTTTACACCTAGATCTGCCCAGCCAAGCAGTGTGGTGGCGATATTAACGTCTGCCATGCGAAGAGAACATGTTCAATAGGGGAGGAAAATCATGTGGGAATGGGGGTGGGGGGGTGGGAGTTGTTTTAAGGTGTTTAAAAAAAAAAAGAAAAGAAGAAAATTCAAAAAATTTTAGTTTGTAGTTTTCCCTTTCTTGTCTGTGAAGTGCAAAGCATTCCAATTAGATTTTATGCAGGGTTTAATTGTTGTGTTGGCTTTTCTCTTGAACCAGTAGGGTGTCTGTCTTTTTTTTTCTTTCTTTCTTTCTTTTTTTTTTATGTGAACAGTCACCAATCAAGATTAAATAAACCGCTCCAGTTTTTTTATTTAATTGTATTCGTCAGTGTTTTGATTTGGTGAATTAAATTGTGAGTACTCGACCAGTTGCATGAATGACTGATGACAGACCCACAGCATGTTCTGATAGATCTGTAGATTTGAAGCTTTACCCTTAATTCACTTTGACCTTTGGTTAAAGCATTAAAGGGATACTCCACCCCAAAATGAAAATTTTGTCATTAATCACTTTAATTTACCCCCATGTTGTTCCAAACCCGTAAAATATATTTTGGATGAAAACCGGGAGGCTTGTGACTGTCCCATTGACTGCCAAGTAAATACCAGTGTCAAGGTCCAGAAAAGTATGAAAAGCATCGTCAGAATAGTCCATCTGCCATCAGTGATTCAACCGTAACGTTATGAAGCGACGATAATACGCCAATAAAACAAAAATAACGACTTTATTCAACAATTTGTCTCCTCTGTGTCTCTCCACATCATTGTAGCGCCATTTTGGAGAAAATGAGCTGTAAGAAGAGCGTAAGCTGGCTGCGTTCAGCTCATTCTCCAAAATGGCGCTGTTGGTGCAACGGTGATGCGGAGAGACAAAGAGGAGACAAATAGTTGAATAAAGTCGTTATTTTTGTTTTATTCGCGTATTATCGTCGCTTCATAATGTTACAATTGAACCGCTGATGGCAGATGGACTATTCTGAAGATGCTTTTCATACTTTCCTGGACCTTGACACTGTTATTTACTTGGCAGTCTATGGGACAGTCACAGGCCTCCCGGTTTTCATCCAAAATATCTTAAATTGTGTTCTGAAGACGAACGAAGCATTAACGGGTTTGGAACGACATGGGGGTAAGTGATTAATGACAAAACTTTCATTTTGGGGTGGCGTATCCCTTTAATGAGCCATGGTTACTGGATAATTAATGTAATGTTGGTTTGTTTTAACTTTAATGTGAAATACCTGAAAAGAAATCCAAGATCTATGAATTTAACATCAGCAAAACTTTAATTAGCTTGTTCATTTATATTTACAATTGGGCCTAGCACTCGTCCTGGTGTTTGTGTATTTTGCAACATATGGGTAGCACATAGTTCATCTTTTGGACAAGTGATGTTTCTTTGTTGGAGTTCCACTGGGGAATGGAATCCATAAGAGAATTTTTAGCAACTCTGAAGGCAATCTTGCACGTAAGCGGTCAGACTATCTGATGAAGTGCCAGCAAAGATTCTAGCCGTCGGGAGGAGCCAGCTTAAAGGCTAGCCAAAGAGAAGAGACTGTTGAGAAGCGGTCCATCGAAGAGAGGCTAGCCATTGGGATGAGCCAGCTGAGAGGCTAGCTTATTGGAATCGCCAGCAGTCTTATTGAGAACAGATGATTGCTCTTGTAAGACTAGCGAGAAACAGCTACCAAAGTAAGGTGTTTAACATACCAGACTGGTAGGTAAGAGGAGAATTTTAGTTTTCTTTCATGTGAATTATTTGTGCTCATCAAAATTAGGTAACAGTTTAAAGATTTTGTTGCTTGGTTGTTTTCGTGGTTGTGGTGAAAACATGAGTGCCGAACTGTCACAGTGAGCAAGTTTTCAACTGTGTTTTAAGTAATGTTCGGTCTCTAAATTTATGTTGTAAACGTAGTCTTTTGTGTCAGTGGTGCATGAGACACTTTCTGTGCTTGGCTACATGTCTTTTGTGTTTCTCTCATTATTTGGGGTTTAAGTCAATTCATTCTTTTTCTAGGGGTATAAACTGGTGGATTTTATACCTGCGACAGTAACCGCCAGTACAAATGGCTGGTGATCTCGAAGGTGAGTCCATTTCATTAGATTTATTTATATTTTAAAATACTGTATCTTTTTTCAAGTTGGTTCTTCAATTATTATTGTCTTTGCTTCTAGGGTAGCTAAAGACTGACGCCTAGCCCAAAATGACAACTGCACAAACATGTTAACATTTAATTATTTTGCCATTTTATCAACGTTGGCAGATGGTCAGAATATTTGAGTTGGTAAGATATGTTTTAAATTAACCCAAAGTGTCTTTTAAATGAAGTCATTCTGTATTGTTAACCTTGTTAAAACACTCTTTCTCTTGGTTTCCCCCACAGATTATCAGAGCACAGCGTCGGACACCAAACAACAGCTGCTGGGCAGCATTAGAAATTTTAACTTTTCAAATAATAATAATAATTTTTTACAGTGTTTTAATAAAAATGTTTAAAACCAAGTATAGGATGAAATGCTTTATTTACCAATGCAGTGATTTTACTTTGTTATATTTCATGATTTCTCCTGTCAGCTTGCATTAAAAGCAATATAACAGGCCATAGAAAAATGAATCAGTGTGGTTCAACCAATGAAGTGATAAAGGGTCTGTTCCATCATGTCAACAGATCAGTCGAGGTGTTTGAGAAATGTGAATAATATATATTTTGAATATAGTTTACATGAACATTTGGATGCAAAGCTCAGTATCACTACTTAAGTCACTGACGCAACTTACTCTGAAGCATTTGACCGCTACCATATTTGCAAGGTTGTAATTCATGGACAACCTTGGACAAATATTTTAGTTGCATACATATAGACCTGGATATGATAACTAATTTTACTTGCCATTATACAAATGAATATACATGTATCAGAAGCACTTTTTTATTGAAGTAATTGCCATAATTGGGTAATAGTTATAAAACATGAACTTTCCCCTCAACCTAACTTTAATGCACGTAGTTATGAATGAATGCTGTTGTGCATTCCTCTGGTTTTTCCATAAGGTTTTTATTTCTGTATGACCTTCCACTTACAGGAGGCTGAAACCAGATTCTTCATCTGGGAATATAAACACGAGTGTTGCTAAACCACATCAAATAACAGTTCAACACAAGCTTGTTGTAGTATATGTTATTTCATGGCTAATAGGCAAAAGGAACAAAAGTTTTTCTATTCAACAAAATGACCTTTTCTCAAATTTGTAGTTTATTTAGTTTTGATTTAACCTTGGCTTATTTTTGCCAAAAACATCTTTGCTTGATATACATAATTTAAATCTAATTTGGAAATGTTAAAATAGTTCTAAGCAAAGGTTGATCTGTGATTCTGTAATCTATGGAAGGTTGTTTTTGACCTCTGTATATTCTGAAAGTGTCTAGTAAGTGATAGAAAATAATGTACCATAGTACATATAGCCTAATGTCTGCTTTAATACAGCATTTTCCTTTTTAAATTTTTTTTTGTTTTGTTTTTTTGACTGTAAATGAGTCGATGTGGACATCTGTGCTGCATTACCTGTAGACATAATAGTCTAATAAAAATATCTTCTATGTAAAGAAGTCTCTAGAAATGATGTGGTATTAATGTATGGACCCAACAAATGCTCCAATGTCACTCCTGGTGAATACCATATGTCAGCCTGCAAGGGATGAGTTTTAAATAATTAGTACTATTTAAAAGAGAAACTTAAAAAAAAAAAGTTTTTATTACCTTGATTAAAACTGCCAATTCTCTAAACCAAGAGAATTAATGTGTTGCGTCCAGCTTAATGAGGGGAATGGTTTTTTTTTTTTTTTTTTTTTTTGCTCGTGTAAATGTACAGCAGATGTGTTTTCATAGTGAAGGGAAAGCAGCCGGTCCATCTGTTTTCTGTTTGAAGTGGACAGAATCAGCAGGACACGAGACGGGAAAAGACCTGGCTTCTATACTCTTTGCCTGGTCACCACAGGCAAGAGTGCACCCATATAAAAAGAAAAGCGACGATTAACTGTGTAGGGGTGTGGCCAGGACAATGAGAAAAACTTGACAGAAACTGGGTAAAGGACCAAGAAGGTAAAGATTAAAGGCCCGTTCACACCAAGCACAATAACTATAAAGATATAGTTCTAAAAATCGTTCTCAGTATTAAAGAATAGCAGAGTCCACACTACAGCTATGACGAAAAAGGCACAGAGAAACGACATCGTTGGAATCATTTCCAGAACGATTATTTTCCAGCTGATGAACGATACAAACACAGCCAATCAGAATCCATCCTGCTATAACGAGCTCGAGAATTTAAAGCGGCAGACGCACGTGTGGTGTGGACGCTAATAACTTTATAGTTATCGTTCTTGGTGTGAACGGGGCTTAAGATTTATATTTAGATTATGTATTATTGTTAATATGGGCATATGATTTGGCACATATAGGGTTATGCTGAGCTATTGTGATGGGTACAAATGGACTGAATATTTATAGTAATAATATTAATTGTTTTATACATTTAGACTCAATTTAGTGACAAGGTGTTGCTGGGAACCAAAACTCCCTGCAAAACTTCATAGATTTGAGATTAGTGGCTACAAAAGATTTTACTGATGTCCTTTAATCTTTAATAAAGCCAATTTTTTTTTCTTTTAGCACTTGCTGTTTCCAGAAAGCAACACTGAGCTTAGTCACATTTTGTTAACACTTCTAAACATATGAGCAGTTTTACTGGAAGCAACAGTAGATCCCAAAATACTAAAATCATTCAGCAATGCTTCCATGAGGTGGCGCCAGAATTTGATAAAAAGCTAATGGAAAATAGAAAATATATCAAGACATACAAATGCAAACGATAAGCACTGTTACGTTTTACGAAACATGATTAACGTTTTACGAATTTAGGTTTTCATGTACAGTAGTACAAATGTACAATAATGTTGTTGTTTTTTCTGTTTGTTTTTTTGTTTTTTAATTCCACAAAAATCCCATATACGATATGATAGGGTAGGCCTATATTGTTTTTTTATGTAGTAGTCTATTTTATTTACAGTTTTGATAGAGTAGGCCTATATTGTTTTGTTTTTTGTATCCTATTCTGTTTGTGTTTTTGTAATTGGACTGCATTAATTAGGAAAACAGTGTGTCAATAATGTAAAATGACAGTTAAAGCAGTTCATCATTGAAGTCCCTGCACTGCTAAAGAGACCATGGTTTAGTAAACATTGGGACAATTGATAAATCAATATGTAAACCGTCACCACTGGTATTTATCAACAACAGGCAGGCATATTTTGATATTATTTTAATGTTATAATATGAATTGTGCATGTTCTGTTACAAATCGTTGCAACTAATGAACAGTCAACATCAATGCTCCCTGTGTTGTGCAATGGATTGAGATTTTTTTGTCTGCCAATAAAAAAAAAATGGTTGCAACTTCTGTTTCATCACAAATTTAATTAACTGGTATTACATTTTAAATTATTTAAAAGGCATCATTTCATTTCTTGAGATAAACTGTACTTTTTTTTCTCTCCATCAGGGTGTGGCCAAAGGTTTCATTGGCGCTTTCTCATCATTGCAAGTTTTCAGATGCTGGTCTGTCACTTCTTCCAAGGCTCCAAACACTGCCATGTGACCAGACTGCTCCACTGAAACTGCATAGTGTGTGTCTACATTTAACACTAAGACTTAAGGTAATATGTGTACAAGTTGAGAGTGTTTACTACAATTAAAATGTGCTTTATTGTTCTCAGTGGCATCTATGCTAATATTACACTATTATGCCCTTTCACACTGAGATTCCGGATAATACACTTGTAATGTGTCCCGGCAATTGTTCCCGGATCGTTAGATTTTGATTTATTCACACTGCCAGTGATTTCTCGGAATCTGTGCATATGTTCACACACAACCCGTAAAGGTCCCGTAATGACTCGTGACATCAGGACTTTCAGGACATGAAAGGGGCTTGACTCATTCTTATTCCAAGATCACCGTAGTCACCAGATCCAGTCTGTATCCAGATCAGATGGTGAGTCAGCACCTCTACAGCCCTGAATGTCAGCGGAGACCAGGACAACTAGATGAGGCCCCGAGACAGATCCCCTCCAAAGACCCCGTCACCTAGACAGCCATCAGGACAAGAGCACAGGAACCAGACCAGTCCTCTGCACAATCTGACCTGTGTTGCAGCCTGCAAATTAAAACTGCTGGATTTATCTGGCCAGAGAAGAACAATGGAGTTTTGGTTCTTTTTCCACGCATGATTTTTTCTGTTTAATACTGTAAAGCTGCTTTGACACAGTCTGTAGTGTAAAAAAAGTACTATGTAAAAACAGTAACTGGACTTTACTTAACTCAGTTTGGTTGAACTTGTTGAATCGGACAAACTGCGCCGATGTGAGCCCAACGAGTGCGAACGAGTGGAACACACACCAAACAAACTAGCCCGACCGTGTCCTGGGCTTAACGAATCAGTGCCGAGAATTAAAGCAAAATTGATGAAAACAAGCATGTGAATAAAAGCGGTACAGACAGAAGGCTGTTTAAATGTTACGTGATCTTTCCCAATCAGTCTAATAAGCAAATGTTTTCATAACAACAATGAGCCGCTTTAAATGATTAAAATTATCAACGTTACTGATATTCAAAATGATAAGCCAAGCGCTGCTTTGTTTACATTTCATATATCTGCATTTATCTCGTATATCTTTGTTTCGGTTTCCTCTCCTTTTGAATGATGTATATATACTTTTAATAGCTGCTGATATGAACAGCTCGTTCCTCTCACGCATGCGCAGAACGCACGTGTTAAACTGTACTTTTTTTTCTCTCCATCAGGGTGTGGCCAAAGGTTTCATTGGCGCTTTCTCATCATTGCAAGTTTTCAGATGCTGGTCAGTCACTTCTTCCAAGGCTCCAAACACTGCCATGTGACCAGACTGCTCCACTGAAACTGCATAGTGTGTGTCTACTTTTAACACTAAGACTTAAGGTAATATGTGTACAAGTTTAATTACTACAATTAAAATGTGCTTTATTGTTCTCAGTGGCATCTATGCTAATATTACACTATTATGCCCTTTCACACTGAGATTCCGGATAATACACTGGTAATGTGTCCCAGCAATTGTTCCCGGATCGTTAGATTTTGATTTATTCACACTGCCAGTGATTTCTTGGAATCTGTGCATATGTTCACACACCAACCCGTAAAGGTCCAGTAATGATTCGTGACATCAGGACTTTTAGGACATGAAAGGGGCTTGACTCATTCTTATTCCAAGATCACCGTAGTCACCAGATCCAGTCTGTATCCAGATCAGATGGTGAGTCAGCACCTAGAGACGACCTCTACAGCCCTGAATGTCAGCGGAGACCAGGACAACTAGATGAGGCCCCGAGACAGATCCCCTCCAAAGACCCCGTCACCTAGACAGCCATCAGGACAAGAGCACAGGAACCAGACCAGTCCTCTGCACAATCTGACCTGTGTTGCAGCCTGCAATTAAACTGCTGGATTTATCTGGCCAGAGAAGAACAATGGAGTTTTGGTTCCTTTCCACGCATGATTTTTCTGTTTAATACTGTAAAGCTGCTTTGACACAGTCTGTAGTGTAAAAAGTACTATGTAAAAACAGTAACTGGACTTTACTTAACTCAGTTTGGTTGAACTTGTTGAATCGGACAAACTGCCGCCGATGTGAGCCCAACGAGAGCCGACGAGTGGAACACACCAAACAAACTAGCCCGACCGTGTCCTGGGCTTAACGAATCAGTGCCGAGAATTAAAGCAAAAGTGATGAAAACAAGCATGTGAATAAAAGCGGTACAGACAGAAGGCTGTTTAAATGTTACGTGATCTTTCCCAATCATTCTAATAAGCAAATGTTTTCATAACAACATGAGCCGCTTTAAATGATTAAAATTATCAACGTTACTGATATTCAAAATGATAAGCAAGCGCTGCTTTGTTTACATTTCATATATCTGCATTTATCTCGTATATCTTTGTTTCGGTTTTCTCCTTTTGAATGATGTATATATACTTTTAATAGCTGCTGATATGAACAGCTCCTTCCTCTCACGCATGCGCAGAACGCACGTGTTAGTTTGCCGTCGGCTGTAAGTCTGTGCGGTGTGTTCCAGCGCAGATTTTTGGTCTGACGCTGCCGACGCGAGGTGACAACACCGTCGGCATTCGTCGCCGCTAGCTCTTTGAAGTCGGCTTGGTGTGTCCCGGCCTTAATACTTTTGGAGTATAGTTAAAGATGGGTACTTTTACTCTTACTTAAGTAAATTTTTAGTGAAAAAAACTGTACTTTTACTTCGTTACTGTGGGGCACACTCCTCTCGTTACTTTATCTTAATGCAGTACAAGTTATAAATGCTTCAGTTTATTCCAAACGCGCCGTCTACTTTTCTCTTGGCAATGAGCGATGTCCATTTGCGAATGATTCATTCTTTTGAGTCAATTCTGTTCAAAAGCTTGATCGAACTATTTGGCAAACCAGTGAATTGGTTCGCGAATCAGTTTGAATGATTCGTTCAGTTCCCTGCCGTGCGCGCTGAGCGTCTGAAGCGGTTCACTCAGAGTTGTAACAGAAAGTTTAAGAACATCAAGAGCGTTGAAGACATGGCTTTGGATCTACAGTCAGTTGAAAACAAATCTGCAAAGGCTATTGTTTGCTAGCGATGAAGATCTTTATTAGATGAACACAGCGTGTGCAGGGCCGCATTAAGACCTCACTGGGCCCTGGGGCTATGACTTACTGCAGGGCCCCCATCACAATAATGATATATATATAGCTTAAAATAGTATTTTTATCTGATCAAAAATTTTTATGCATTGAAATTTCATAATTCTTTTTACCAATTCCCATATCTAAAAAATAATAATAATAATAATAATAATAATAAAAATACTAGCCTACCTAAAAACAAACTTACTGAAGACAAGTGAACAGTGATGAATTACAACAGAACAAAGAAATTGACCTACAAACACTTAAAGCACTGAAAAAGATATATTATATTGTATAAAATAAATAGACTGCAAATAGACTGAATAGCACTGTATAAATTCAATATACATTATTTTACAAAAGCGATTCGGTCAAGAACAGTGAGTGATTTTCTTTCTAATGTTTAATTTACATTATTGGAACACATGGCAACAGCAGCTATATTAGGCTGCTTTGGAGGAATAGTTCACCCAAAAATTAAAGTTATGTTGTTGTTGTTCTAAATCTGTATGAGTTTCCTTTTGCTGTTGAATGCAAACGTATATATTTGGAACAATACTGGTAACCAAACAGTTTCTGTGCCCCCATGACTTCCATAGTATGAAGAAAAAAAGAAAAAAAACCCTATTGGAGTCAACAGGGACCAGAAACCTTCTGGTGGTTACGAATATTCTTCAAAATATCTTATTTTATGTTGAGGAGAACAAAGAAATTCATACAGGTTCAGAACAACTTGAAGTTGAGCAAATGATGACAGTATTTTAATTTTTGGGGTGAACTATATCCCTTTTTGGTATTATAGTTCTTTGTGATTATGTTTTTGTTTCTTATTATTGTGAATGCTTTATCTTTAACTATTAACGGTCATTTAAGTCACAAATGACTGTGTTGATGAGGAGACACGTAACTATGTGTATTCGAATGTTTCAACAGTATTCGTGGGTTTTAACTCTTAGTTTAGTCAGCCGCAGACGAGCAAGTGCGCTCTGCGCGTATCAGAAACCGTCTTAATGTGCGCATTTGCCAAAATGAATTCTGCCTCACTGCATAATGTCCCTGAACAGTTAAATTTGTTTTTAAACCACAATGCTTAAAATGTGTTTAAATGAAAAGCTTACATCATGACGCGCAAAATGAATACTAGGCCTATAGAGTTTGCTCAAACACAAAAAGCAATATACATCTATCAAGTTAATAATCAAAATAACCTTAGAACTAATGGGATGATGACGCTGTGTTTTTATCTGCTCCATGTGTCCGGTCCGTTTGCGGTTCCACAACTCCCACTCCATCATCAGCTTTAGTAATATAAACTAGCTGTGGATTATAGTGACTAACTTATGTTTTCCCCTCTCTCCTCATTTTTTTCTCTGACTATTTTTTTTTATTTTTTTTGAATAGTTGACATTTTTACTTATCGAAAATTGTTCTTTGCATGACCATTTCTAGATTACACCAGAACAAATAAAGAGAGGTAAATGCAGACATTAGGCGCAGCGATCACCTGATAGATAGGCTACATGTGCAGTTCGTTCAAAAGTAAAATATATAATAAATGCATTTGATTGATAAAACAAACTCAAATGTGACGTTTTGATCTCTAATTGTAATGCATGGAATTTATGGAAAAACTCCACTAAATAATAGCGCTGAAAAGTGAGGGGCGTGGTAGGGCTTTGGTGATCGGCGCTATTAATGTTCGTCAATCTACTCCACAGCCAATCACGGGCCCCCTTCTTGCTTGGGCCCCGGGCTTCAGCCCCGCCTAGCCCAATGGTTAATGCGGCCCTGAGCGTGTGCTGTCTACAGTTCAACAGGTATAACTTAAGCATCATTCGATTACGGTAACGTTACAGGGTACCACTATGACCAGTTTGTTGTACGTGTAACTTAGAAATTAAACACAATTTATAATTTTAACATTAAATAAGCTGTCACAGAGTATGAAATGAATACCCTCCAAACCCGCGTTAGCTCTGTTCCAGGAGGAATGCCTTTGCCTAGACACAATTAATATATATTTTCACAATATTTATGCTTGCAGAAATATACAATTGTTAACATTTTGCAGAACAGATGGAAGAAGATCCGTCAATGTGCATTTGGTTCGTTATGTTCAGATGCTCGGTAACTTAGCCGTCGTGTGAGGAGTTTTCACTCTTATCCGTGTCAGAGGTTATTTATACATATATAATACATAATATACTTTAAAATATAATTTAATTCAGTGATGCAAATCAGAATTTTCATCAGCTGTTACTTCAGTTTTAAGAGTCATATGATCCTTCAGAAATCATTCTAATATTTTGATTTATTACCAGTGCTGGAAACAGTTTTGATGCTTAATATTTTTTTGGAACCTGTGACAGTTTGTTTAGGATTATTTGATGAATATAAAGCTAAAAAGAACATCACTGATAGTAAATCAGCATATTGGAATGATTTCTGAAGGATTATGTGACACTGAAGACTGGCATAAAGGCTGATGAAAAAAAAAAATATATATACACACACACACACACACACACACACACACACACACACACCCAGACATACATTACATAAATTGTATCTATATATCTAAATAAAAATAAACTATAGATATACAGAATATGATCCAAAGTAACTAGTCTTACTCAAGTTACTATTCAGACTATTACTTTTAGTTTTACTTGAGTAAATATTTCTATAAATACCTTTTCTTTTATTTGAGTAGGCCTACAGTTTTTGGGTACTCTACACACCTCTGTTCAATAGAACAGTAAAGACGATTTTTTTATCTCAAACGGTGATCCATGGCGATTTATACACTGAACGTCTGTGGCTGCCGGTTTTTAATTGTTTATCTTCATAAGGCCTGAATGTGTCCTCAGGAGCCTTTGGTAAT
Organism: Cyprinus carpio; assembly: GCF_018340385.1. Taxonomy (NCBI): domain Eukaryota; kingdom Metazoa; phylum Chordata; class Actinopteri; order Cypriniformes; family Cyprinidae; genus Cyprinus; species Cyprinus carpio. The sequence continues at coordinate 3,074,987 of NC_056582.1, read as the reverse complement.
TTGGTCTTGTCTGTATATGTTTGTTTGACTCTTAAAAGCTTGCAGAATTGCAATGTTTTCAAAGGCAATGTTTTCACCTAAAAATTTCCTTTACTGTTCAATTAAAGAAAAAAAAGTTAACTACATCTTGGATGGCTTGCGGGTGAGTCAATTAACAGCAAATTTTCATTTTTGGGTGAACTAACCCTTTAAGCCTGCAAGTTTAGTCTGTATAACAAATGTTATAAATACAGATTGTTATTAAATAAAGGCTATTATGTGTTGTAATGTGTGTGTTTAAGTGATTGATAGACACCAGGTAATAATTTTCTTAAACTCAATATAAAGTTTAATAACTAGTTCCACAACAATTTCTTATGATACCCAAATAATAAATCTTAGTTGTGGTAACATATGAAACACATGGAGTAAATGGTAAAATTTTAACTGACACAATTTGCTGTAGTTTTCTAAATGTTTGACCAGTTAAATAATTTTAGTTGAATGGACTATAAAACTATTTCAATAAAGGTTGAGCCGACTAAAAAATGACAATTCAGGCAACACTTTGAAGACAGAAATTGACTGAACATGTTACTAAATAATAATTAGTTGAAACGGCTTGAAATTTTTTACAGTGTACTGTAACATCTCAACTGATTAAAATCGTCATATAATTTTATAGCTTTTTATTCGACATGGGGTGCATCGTTACTTTCCTATTTGTGACCATAAAAAAGTATGTTCTATGGAGAAGGTCATCTGGGTACTTTTTGCCTACTTTTTTTATGAGTAGGAACTGTGAATTTGGATATACTTCTTTTGTCCCATACTACTTAGCGATTTCCGATGCAGTTTTAGTATTTTGTATACTTTTCCTGTTACTCTCTTCCTATATAATGACTTGTCAGTAGCCAATTGCAAATCCAATGAAGAGAACCACGATGTGACTTTGAGTGATTCCAGGATGTCATTGTCAGGCTTTGGGGAAGAAGGGAAAGTGAGAACTAAGGTGCAGATAAAATGGAGGGATTTATTCAAATCTCAAAATCCAAACAAAAACAAACTACAAAAACTAATAGTGCAGGGACGGTGGCAGCACAAATAAAAGACATGGGACCACCCAGCCAATTGGGTACTCATTGACACCTCAGGGGCAACAACCACAATTAACTGGTACAAGATAGAGGTCACATGGAGAAACACAAAAACAAACAAGCAGAGTAGCGAGTGAGAGCAGGTGGGTGCATATAAACTAATAAGAAAGTAACAAGGGAGCTGGACCAAGATGAGAGACTTAAGAGAAGAGCACATGGCATACAGAAATAAACAAAAGCCATGAGCATACAATCATGGCAATAAAACATAAGTCACATGCTCAAACAAATACACTAGACAAGACAGAAGAGCAAATTGCACAGTACTTTGAGTACTGTACATGTACAATGAAACTCTGGTGAAGCAAACACCAGATGCCTATGAATACAATTTTTATTTTATTATTATTATTATTTTTATGTTGTGAACCTCAAGGAACATATTAAATTAGGCATGCAAGAATCTACCAATGATGTGCCCAAACAAAACACGAGACAGAAGAGCACATGGCAAACAAAATTTCATCCACCATGTGCCCAGAGAGAAGACTCAATATTGTACAAGAGTGACAGAAGTGTACAGAGTATGGATTTCAGCATCTCAAAACAAACACTGAACGCAGACTATACACCAAAGTGTCAGGATCCAGACCCAATACCCTGAATAAGCGCATGACCAGACAAACAGAACAGTATGCTTCCATAAGACTAACAGGGGTCCTGCCACCACAGATCAAGGAGAAAAAAAAAAAAAAAAAAAAACAGGCGTTATGAATGGTTTTAGAATTGACTCTACTGTAGTCATTGCAAAAACAGTAGAATCCATTTGGTTTGGGTATTTAGACTACAGGAGATCTCTATAACAATTTTAAGTTGGGATTTTGTTAAAAGAAAGGAATAAGTTGTTACCTTGCTGGGATTTCCACCAGTAGTAGAGACATCCAGGGTGATTGATGCTGTCTTCAGAAAGTCAGATCCAGAAATTAAAGGGAATGTCAACAGTTCACCATCTATAACGTAGGTGTTGACAATGAAACTCTGCAAACCTGTGTGATTGTAAGCCCGCTAAGTCTTCTCCCACTGGTCACTTATGCTGGGTGAGTGTTTGCTGACAAAGATATACCATCAAAACAGATCATTAATCAAAGAGAGACAGAATATTTTCTGACTGTTCAAAAAATTTTACTTACATATGTGAACCTCAAGGAACATATTAAAAATGGCATGACCCCTTTGACTCTAAATAACATTAAAGCAAATAAAGTTAGAATTTATTTATTAATTTTTTAACTTTTCAAAGTCTGGTATATGTCTTTATGTATGGAGACACAAATAGCTCCATAGACCGTAGTATTTCTTGATAATGACACATATTTTTTTTCCTGATAAATACACTAAAATTTAGTCCCACCTCAAACAGCACAAAATGTGATGTATTAATTTTTTTCTCTGTAGTCTTTGGATATTACTGCATCATATGTGTAAAATATACAGGAACTGAGAACCAGTCTGAGAGCCCTGCAGAAGGAACAAGAGCAGCATCAGCTGGAGAAACAGGTGAAACCTTTCTGAATGTATGAATATTTCTGACTGGTATGATCTTATCTGATGCAATGCTGACTGAAATAATTTTATTCACAAACAGGAGCTCTTAGATCATATCCATGTGCTGGAGCTGAGACTAGACACAGAGACAGATGCAAAGTGGGCTGAGGCTTCTCCAACATGTCAGTCATGTCATTTCTTCTTATACATTATGTAGACATATGTTGTAAATGTAGTGCTAGTGATACATCTTCATCTTATTTCTTGCAGCTAGTATTGATAGCCCTCCATCAGTTGAAGAAAAGCCACTGCAAGAGTCTTTATCTGAGGAGTGTTTTTGTGTGGTAGACAGTGAACAATTCAGCTCTCATAGGTGAACAGAGCAGAGCCAAAAGTATAATGAGAACAATATGATGGTAAGTAACAAAAATAAATGCAATTCAATGCACTCTACCTGCTGGTTAGGTGTCAAGACCTATAATTATTCAAGCATTGCAAAGGTTGGTCTTTGCCATTCTTTGTTTCTCAGTGACAGGACCATGCACAGACATTTTAAGGGGCAGTTGCCCAAACCAAAAAAAGGGGCACAAGGAGGGTGGGTGCCTGTTCATACAAATTATCCAGTTGTTACAAATATACAATTCACGAGTTCACGCTTACATATAAATTAGCTAAAGTATGATAAAAGTTGTCAAGGGTCCGGGGGTTTGGCTCCGAACTTTTAAAATGGCCCGAACCTTGGAGGACCCCCCTCCCCGTATAAGTGTAAAATGAACTCTAAGTGGAGGTGGGGTGGAGGAGGGATGATCTGATAATCCGTCAATCATAGAGGTAAGTCAGCTGTATTTATACTATGGTGTTGATTAACTTGAGTGCGCTCCTCCGGCATTAATTAGTATTAAGTATCTGACGTGCTCCTCTCGAACCTTGTTAATAAAATGTTTAAGTATGATTTGCTAAGGTATAATAATGCATATTTGGCGTGCTGTCCCTGTTAGTATTAAGTATCTGACGTGCTCCTCTCGAACCTTGTTAATAAACCGCTGGAGATCATTTCCGACGATGGACGTGTGGGGTATGGCAAATTTCAAAACAATGGTTGAGTATTATTTAGATATAGTATGGTAGATGTAGTCTCGTTTTGTCAGATTTGAAATCGCTCGCTTACATATAAATTAGCTAAAGTAACCGGGAGTTTGAGACGCTGAAATCGACAGCACACTGCAACCGCAGACAGTGTTGAACAGCCTCGCCGGGTTGGAGAGAGAAAAGGAAACCCGACTGGGAGGGCTCCGCAACATCCGATGGGGTATCATACAGCATTAAATCGAACGGGTAAGCCTCGCCACTGTAGAATGGGAAAGACATAAGGATAGCTGGCCAGGAGGCTCTTGACGACGTTCCGATGGGAGTCGACACTCATGGCATCGAACGGCTAAGCCTCGCCAACCCGTTGAACAGAAAGGAAAGTTGTGTGGCTGGGAGACTCTCGCCGACATCCGACAGGAGCACACAGCATTAAACGGATAAGCCTCGCCAACTGTAGAATGGATAAGGTAAAGATTGTCTGGCATTGAATGGGTAAGCCTCTCCAGATGTAAGACAGAAAGGTAAAGCTGTGTGGCCAGAAGGCTCTCGCCGACATCCGATAGGGACTCAATACTCACGGCAGCGGATGGGTAAGCCTCGATGACCGTGGAATGGAAAAAGGTAAATTTGTGTAGCCGGGAGGATCTCGCCGGCATTGGATGGGTAAGCCTCACTGACCGTAGGATGAAAAAGGTTTATTTATTATTTTTATTATTATTATTATTTTATTTTTTTATTAATTGGTTTGATGACCAATGAGGGTTTGGTGGGCTTTTTTAATGTGAAACTGGTTAGTTCTGATATAGCTTTGATAGGCTTCTGAAGACCATCTTCCTAGAGTTTGAATCTGCTGCTTGAATCTTGCTGCTTTTGGGCTGCTGATGTTGCTGCCCTAACGCGATAGGAATGGCTGGAAAAAGATCTTTGCTGGGATGCCGACAATTGCAGGACGGATCTGAGATGTTTTTGGAACCAGAAGTGAGTGACAGGTTTTTTTTGGAGTCAAATAGAAATAAATAGTGGTTCATGGGGGATTTTAGCCCCAGAATTTTTAAGGCGGAGGTACTCGAAGATGGACTGGTATGGTTGAAAAACAAGGTTGAAAGAAAACATTCACTCGACTGGGAAAGCTCTTGCAGCATCTGACAGGAGTTTAATACTCAAAGCATCAAACGGGTAAGCTTCGCCGGTAGTTGGACGGAAAAGGCAAGGTTTGCTCGACTGGGAGGCTCTCGAGGCATCTGACAAGAATTCAATACTCACTGCATCAGATGGGTGAGCCTCGCTGGTAGTTGAAAGAGAAACATATTTGCTCCACCGGGAGCACTTTTGCAGTGCCTTACAAGGAGTTCAATACTCGGAACAATTAGAGTTGTCTAAAAGGGTAGATGCTATGGGGATTACTTTGCGTAGTTGTTAAAGAAATCCAATAAGATGCTTCCGATAACATGTCAGAAAATCTTGGTGCGGCTTTGCATTCGAAAGTTAAGCATACAACAAAATTGAATTTCCTGTGCCAGTGTACCCCAAATACAGGTCCTTCTCAAAAAATTAGCATATTGTGAAAAAGTTCATTATTTTCCATAAAGTAATGATAAAAATTAAACTTTCATATATTTTTAGATTCATTGCACACCAACTGAAATATTTCAGGTCTTTTATTGTTTTAATACTGATGATTTTGGCATACAGCTCATGAAAAACCCCAAATTCCTATCTCAAAAAATTAGCATATCATGAAAAGGTTCTCTAAACGAGCTATTAACCTAATCATCTGAATCAACTAATGTAAACTCTAAAAACACCTGCAAAAGATTCCTGAGGCTTTTAAAAACTCCCAGCCTGGTTCATTACTCAAAACCGCAATCATGGGTAAGACTGCCGACCTGACTGCTGTCCAGAAGGCCATCATTGACACCCCTCAAGCGAGAGGGTAAGACACACAGAAAGAAATTTCTGAACGAATAGGCTGTTCCCAGAGTGCTGTATCAAGGCACCTCAGTGGGAAGTCTGTGGGAAGGAAAAAGTGTGGCAAAAAACGCTGCATAACAAGAAGAGGTGACCGGACCCTGAGGAAGATTGTGGAGAAGGACCGATTCCAGACCTTGGGGGACCTGCGGAAGCAGTGGACTGAGTCTGGAGTAGAAACATCCAGAGCCACTGTGCACAGGCGTGTGCTTTGGACCAGAAACAGCGGCAGAAGCGCCTGACCTGGGCTACAGAGAAGCAGCACTGGACTGTTGCTCAGTGGTCCAAAGTACTTTTTTTGGATGAAAGCAAATTTTGCATGTCATTCGGAAATCAAGGTGCCAGAGTCTGGAGGAAGACTGGGGAGAAGGAAATGCCAAAATGCCTGAAGTCCAGTGTCAAGTACCCACAGTCAGTGATGGTCTGGGGTGCCATGTCAGCTGCTGGTGTTGGTCCACTGTGTTTTATCAAGGGCAGGGTCAATGCAGCTAGCTATCAGGAGATTTTGGAGCACTTCATGCTTCCATCTGCTGAAAAGCTTTATGGAGATGAAGATTTCGTTTTTCAGCACGACCCTGGCACCTGCTCACAGTTCCAAAACCACTGGTAAATGGTTTACTGACCATGGTATTACTGTGCTCAATTGGCCTGCCAACTCTCCTGACCTGAACCCCATAGAGAATCTGTGGGATATTGTGAAGAGAAAGTTGAGAGAGACGCAAGACCCAACACTCTGGATGAGCTTAAGGCCGCTATCGAAGCATCCTGGGCCTCCATAAACACCTCAGCAGTGCCACAGGCTGATTGCCTCCATGCCACGCCGCATTGAAGCAGTCATTTCTGCAAAAGGATTCCCGACCAAGTATTGAGTGCATAACTGAACATAATTATTTGAAGGTTGACTTTTTTTGTATTAAAAACACTTTTCTTTTATTGGTCGGATGAAATATGCTAATTTTTTGAGATAGGAATTTTTGGGTTTTCATGAGCTGTATGCCAAAATCATCAGTATTAAAACAATAAAAGACCTGAAATATTTCAGTTGGTGTGCAATGAATCTAAAATATATGAAAGTTTAATTTTTATCATTACATTATGGAAAATAATGAACTTTTTCACAATATGCTAATTTTTTGAGAAGGACCTGTAAGTGCCATGAATCTGGATGCATAGGCATAGCTTCTAAAGCTGAGATGGTGTCGACTTTTGCCAGCCAAGTGCTAAGACCCATGATTTTTATTTTTTTTCTCCCTCTGTCTCTTCATATTGATTGCATGATCAATGTCCTACAGTTGAGAGAGAGAGAATTCATCAAGAGCAATCGAGGTGATTATGCTTGAAAACGGCAAATTATGCGTAGCTGACAGATCAATTAGGAGTTTCTTACCCCAGAATTTCCCGAGAAGCCACTCCTATGGACTAATGCGAAACTGAGAAGATGGGGCATCGAAAGGGCTGATCATGAACCATTGTTTAATTCACGCCACCTATGGGGGAAAGCTGAACAGATTATTTCAGTGAAATGGCTGAACATAATGAAAAACTCAGACAAATGGCAACTTTTAATGTCCACAGTAAAGGATTTATGATTGCTGTAGCATTTCTGTCGTAAAGAATTGTCCAAATATTAAAGATTGTGTACATTTGAATTAAATGTTTAGCCAAACGAGTATTATATTGCACAGTGACATGTAGAAACAATTGTCGGGACGTTGGTGCCCTTTGAAGGCTTTTGATATAATGTGCATGTACAATATATTGTTTAAAAAACATTATGTTAAGTTTTGTTCAATAGAACAGGATCATTAATTGCTTTTCATATGTAATTTAAACCAATCACCACAGCCTCATTGCTATTATATATGTATTTTAGGTAATTTTAAAGGCTAATGTTTGATCAGGTCTATTTTTTCCTACCATCAATATAAATTATAATTATCCGATTATTCAACAGAATAATCCACAGAAAACTCTGTTAGCCGGTTAATTGTTAGTGGTGGCCTTAGATGAGGGGTCTTTGTCCACACTTGCCAGGTTTTGTGCCCGAATGTTGTGAACCATTGGAGATGGCTCCGTGACAACAGCATTTGGTGGAACGGACAGTGATGTTGCTATAAAAAGAGAATATTGTGATTTTAAATGAAGTAGAGAGCTGTGAGGGAGAGGAGCAGGGGCCACGATTGTCAGGGGAGGCAGCCTCATGCTTAATATCGACCTCTGGGGGCTTGAGGTGGGAAAGAAAAATGGAGGAAAAGAAAGATGTGTTGGTCTGTGTTGTGAGTGGAGGCAGCCTCACGCTAGTGTCTGCTATGGGAGCTGGAGGCCACTGAAAATATATATTATATCTGATCAGAAACAGACTTTCTCTGTTTAAATCTAGATTAAAAACACACCTCTTTGGCCAAGCATTCAAATAATGCATCTCATAATTTTGGAATGCAGTTATATCTGATCAAATGTACATTATTATTCTTTAGCTTGGGTTAAACTAATTAATTTTACTTGGCTGGAACAGCAGCTAGGCTAATTTTGCCTCTATTTATTTCTCTGTTTTGCCACGGGATTTACTAGGATTTACACAAGGTAACTAGGATTTACACAAGCTCCAGTCTGGATCCAGAACACCTGAGAAGAGATGATGCCAGCCCCTCAGAGGACCTCAGATGATGCTAACCCAGAGACAACATACAGATCTACCACATTTTGCTATAAGTTTGATTGCATAATAGTGATGGGAAGTTCGGTTCTTTTCCGCGAACTGGCTCCTTTGGGCAGTTTGATTCAATAAACCGGTTGAAAAAATCAGTTCACCGGTTCTTTTACGCTAGACGTAATGACGTCATTTGCGATGACGTAATGGCATCAAGTCTATCAAACATACAAATATATAAAGTCAGTAATCATAACTTTAGTCAGTTAAAAACCTCATAATCATGAAAAGTTTACAATTAAGTTTTGCAACAACGAACCCAAATACAGTAACAGCAATAATGTGCATACAAGGATTTAAGTCTTGAAGATATAAAGTAAATAAATTAGGTGTCATCAGCGCAGAAACTATGATCCACTTACTATACATAATCCATTGCGATTTATTTGTTATTAAATAAATTTACGTTTCACCAGATTGCCCTTCATTCAAGCCTTCGGTTTACACGCGCTCATAACATTAGCAATCAGCAAAAGAATCAGTTTGGTTCAGACCCGCTGTGTGTCAGTCATAGACAGTAAAAGAAATGGACACAGCGACCCCATTGGATTCAACGGAGACAAGTGAAGTCAATTAGAAGCACGCACTTCCTGGGGGTCGAGCGTACCCTGCAGACTCAAACTGAGCTTGATGACGTAAATGTCACGTGAGCAACCTGTCTGACAATTGTAAGTCTTCTAATAGCTGTGCCAAAGAGAAATCTGAAACACCCACCAAATCTTGCAGACTATGTTGAATAATTTTGTCCCGTGTCTTTTATGGACTCTCTATGGGCTTCTCCCTTGACTTCATGCCTCCACGTCCCCCCGATAGCCTCATAGACAGTAAAAGATTGCCTGCGAGATTCTCCACCTGTCCATATGGTCATTTCTCTACTGCGCGACAGAGAGTCGCAGGTTATGACGCAATCGTTAGCCTATTTTTACAAAAACTGCTTCTACGGGGTCATAACGTAAGATACAAGGTAATGGGGCCTTTTATACATTTTTGTGTTTCTTTAGAAATAATCAATGAACAAATGGAGTCTTTAAATGCCTCAGATGTAAAGTTATTCGCTGTCAAAGTGACGCCAAAATGAATGGGAGTCAATGGAATGCTAACAGCAGGTGGGGGTCCGCTAGCCAATAGCGGCGCCCTGGGGTGCTTCAATAAAATATGAAACCCTGCCCCCCTGGTGTCAGTCTGCTTCACGCTGAATCACGCATATTGTAAATATTGTAGAAACTTAATTTTCTGTAAAGTTGCTTTGCAATGATTTGTATCGTAAAAAGCGCTATACAAATAAACTTGAATTGAGTTGAATTGAATCATGTTCAATAATCTGATTAGAAATTCTAATTCTAAGAACATGGATATTTTGTACAACACTTTTAGAAGGTGAGTCATTACTGACAAAAACAAAAACAAACAAACTACCAACTAATTACTAATTCAGCAGATCAACCACTGACTGATGTGGATCGTAACGCATCTACCTGGTAATGCAATGACCTTCGGGGACTGTGGTCTTCACTCTCCAGAGAGAGGCACACAGATTGTAGTCACTACTAGTAATGCTACAGAGTGGGCGGGAAACACGGAGTGTGTGTGTGTGTGTGTATATATATATATATATATATTATTTCCTATAGTAAAGATAACATTTTAATAAAGAGATCCAGAAGCTTTAAATACCTTTAGCATGATGGTGGATTGTATCAATATTGAGTTGCCCTTTTGCAATTGGTGCTTAATTTATCCATGACAGTTCAAGACTACTACTTATTTTCTATCCTGTATGTTTTACATAGGGTGTTGAATTTGTATTATGGATTATTTTAATTGTTTTAATTTTTAGATTTTCTAATCTAGATGATCTGAATAATTTTGATTTCTACTTTTTAATGGATCTTTGATGGAGTGGTTCATTTGTTAAAAAGTCTGCAATGGCACAGTAGGATGAAACTAAATCTGAATCTATAAAACACACCTGGTGAAGACAAAGGTTGTACAAGGAAGCACAAAACGCTTCCTCTCTTAGTTCAGCAGTAAAGTTTGATGATAAATTTCTTTATAAAATCATAATATCTGGAGAAAAATATAGAAAATGTATATATATAAAGAAGTAGAAGAATAAAAGAAGAAGAAAAAGGTGGCCAGACATGATGTGGATATAATTTAAAGTCATTAATACCACTTGTATCCATGTTTTAAGGATTTTCTTTTGCAGGCACAGTAAGATACTTGTAACAATTTCCATAAGTTGTGAAAGGCATTTGAAATGTTTCTTGCAAGGCACATAACCGAGAGAAATGCTAAAAACAAGAAAATACAAATAAAAATGGGGAGAAAAACAAATACAAACACACGTTAAATGCTTTCATATTTAAAACATTGCTAAAAAGGGAATCTTTTTACAAGAAAGAACACATAGGCTTCTTTTGTAAAACCATAGATAAGGACTTGTAATTAGAACATAAAGTGGAAAAGAGAAATAAACAAAAATCAACACAACTAATGTGCATTAAAACACAAACTTGTTTGTGTATTCCTCTTAGCAATTCTAACCCTTAAATGTTTAAAAACCCAAAAGAGAGACAAAGTCACAAATAAAATGACAAATTTAGCAACAAATAATGCAAATAAACAAACAGGTCATATACACATATTCCATATGGTATACACATATACCATTCTTCATTAAGGGAAAATTTGACCTCTACTGCACTAAATGACATAATACAAGCACAAAAGATAAACACTATTTAAAGGTGCTGTATGTAGGATTGACACCGAGTGGTTGAACTAGGTATTGCAGTTCAAATTAAAAATATTGGAGAGGGTTTTTCATCTGGCACCTCCTCCTCAGACTTGACACACGCAGGTTGCCAGATTGACGACACAAAAAGGAACGAGCGCACTTGATGATGAACAAAATGAAATACGCTGTGTTTTCCGCCAACTGATAACCTGGGGTGCCAAAATACAGTTGGTTAAACTGGCAGTGGGTGGGTTTCACAAACCAAAACAAAGACCGACATTCCTGCCCGGAACACACATTTTCAAAGAATAACTGACTGTAGCATTGTTTTTCAGATAAACAAGCTTGTTAACTTAGCATGTTTCTTAAATATCTGCAAACATATTATGGTATTTTTATGCTTTAGTAGAGTCAAAATCTTGCATACAGCACCTTTAAGAAAGAACATAAAAAGGAAAAATCTCTGATATTAAATCTAATATTTCATGTTTAATTCGCCAAACAAACATTGAGTCTGGAGGAGGAAAAAAATATATATATATATATGCCAAAACATTTGCTCTGACAATTCACAAAAGCATTAATATCCTTGACCTTCTTGAATTACACTTTGCCATTCATTGCTACATTTGTATTTATACATTTATCAACGCTGAACTGACATGGAAGAGTTAATGCATTTCTAGGGACTTTTATCATATTTCCAGAGACATGGCTATGTTTCCTTGGTAATTGCATTGTGAACATACAGTACACACCATACGGATATGCCGAAATTTAAACTGCAAATTTGTCTTGGTTCTGAAAACATAAGTATAGACTCTTAAAGAGATCTACTAAATCTAAAGAGTACCGCTGTTTACTGCTGCCGCTGCAGGCCATATTTACCCTGTCACATATCCGGATCAGTGCATTTACACTAAGCTGCTAGACTTTATGATCACTGCAGATTTATCCAGCGCACTCTGTGGTAATCATGCATGCATTCTGCTCTAAAATCATCACAAACGATCTCATTTTGTAGTCTAAGCACATCTAAATTTCGGCTGATCATTACATTGGTGGTACATACAGACATACTCCTCCACACTGTGAGAGGATATCAATAGAGATAAGACAAGGAATTCTGAGAGCAGTCAAAAACTCAGTTCATAATGTGCATCACTGACTACAGATAGAACAAAAATGTAACAAAAGATGAGGATAAATAAGCAATAAATAAAAAATGTGTAGCATGTACATGTGTTTGTTTATATTTGAAAATATTTTAAGATAACAACATTACAAAAAAGGTTGAAAAGTCTGAGATGTCCTCTTGATGTATTCAAATAAAATGGTTTGCAATGACACAAAAGTAGAAAGATGGATGAAGGCAGAAAATATATATATTTTTTTATATAGTTTTTTGAGAGTGTTGTATAAGAGTACACAAGCACGCAGCTTACAACCTTAAACCATATGGCTCTATCCCAAATATCTTACAGTGCTGCTTCCATATATGCAGCAATCAGAAGCTTATGAGTTGTTTCATAACACTGTTCTGTTTTGTGACGAGGTATAACGTTGTTATCAGTGGTGTGCACAGACCTCATACACATAGACTACAGGACTGATTTTGTTTGCTTTTTCTTTAATTATTCTTAATTATTTTCTTAATAATCAAAAACACCCTACTCTAGGATTTTTTCTCACCTATAAATAACTGTTAACATAGTACATATTACTACAGGTTTTGGTGTTTTATTTCACTAACTTCTGCTTCCACTCTGACCTAAATATATTCACATCAAAAAAAAAAAATATATATATATTTTACTGTATTCTGTCATTAATATTGGTACAGTGATGGCATCTGATGGTAACATCATTATACTGAATGATTGCCATATTCATATGGAATATGAATACATGGTGCTCCAACACACTACAAAGAATGCTATTATAGAGTTGAAAAATAGCTGATTAGTTAGGGTTAGGGTTAAAAAAAAAATCTTTGGTTGAATTAGACAACTGGTTGGTTGAATTTTACAAAGTGAACACTCTTATTTGATCACTCTTATGAAGCTTTGATTCTCCTCCTCCTTCTTCTTGAACATCCATTAAAGCAATACACAGTTAATTTTTGAAGCCACTCTGATCTGCTGGAGCTGTATAGTGGAACTCTTTTATCATACAGCTCCATAATTTTAATGCTTTTCTTCCGCTACCTACAAAGAAACTAATGTATTTCTAGTCAGTTATTACGAAACTGAGAGGAACAGCTTGTGCACACCACTGCTCATATTTGCTGAGATGCTCGGCTCAAATTTAACACTCTAAAGTTCTTTTATTTTGTCTAACATATCAGTGTGTTATTGCTTTTAATACCTAATCATGCAACTCTTCTAGATCCCAGAGTAAAATGTTACTTTTTGCTTAATGATATAGCATAGCTGAAGATAAAATATATGTAAATAGTGCATGCACATTCTGATCTATGAGACTTGTAGATCACCTTTGGTCCTTGATTTGCCCTGAGTGAAAAGTTTGATTTGTAATAATGTGATGTATTCTTTTTTCAATCTAAAAATTACATTTTACAATCTTCTAATGCCCAAAAGCCTAACACTGGTGCAAGTGTCAAATTCAGATGCAGATATGTATGGCTGTAGGGCTGTGAATTTGTAGTGTTTCGTAAAAAGACATGTCATCATAACACATAAAAACATACTGAAAGAAGAGTTGTTGAAAATATACAAAATGCAATATAACAGACATTGCAACATCAAGAGTACAAAGTTACATTATGCGGTAAATGTATGTCTTGAAAAGGTTTTAAGAGCACTGTCATTTATGTGGTTGTTTGCTTTTTTTTTTTTTTCACTGATCAGTTCTGATTATGCATCCATATACAGTCATGAAAAATGTTTCCCTTAAAGAACAAGGCTTTGGGATGCATTCTCAAATATTTGGCATCTCCAAATGAAGTACAAAATATGCTTACAACAAGTAACTTCCAGATATGGCATGATGGTTTTCAGATAGAGAAACACTGTTTGAAGTAACAGTGCTGGCATGTTCTTGAGGTTTTTCATTTTTACTGCTTTTGGATAGTTGAGGGAAACTAGATGTGCAAAGTTGTGCATGTTTTTGTCATATGAAGGTTATATTTTTGAGTCACTATGGAGAAAGTAAATGTTTTGTTTGACTGAATGAATCTGTAGCAACGGATCAGGTGTCTGATATAAAATGTTGGCCGCTGTTGTCTGTATCTATCAGACCCACATACATACTGTCCTCCAGCGGTCACTGTGCTCTTCCTGTCGCACTCTTTCTAGCTCCGCCCATGTCCACTTGTAGGAGTCCCCATTCCTCATCCTCACTGTCCCCTGCTTGGTCCCGTCCCTCCTCCGCACACTCATCATCCTCATCTTCTTCATCCTCCAGAGCAGATTCCTCATCCCTCTCACGTTTGATGGCCTGGATGGCGGGAGGCGGTAGGGAGGCAGAAGCAGTGTCTTTAGAATCAGAGTTCTCCTCAAAGATCTCAGGGTTCTCCAGCATCTCTCTGATCAGAGGAGGCATGGGGCCTGGGATCTCCATCTTTAGAGTGATGGCTCGCTCTGCTCCTGAACAAACACACAAAGATAATCATCTTCATGTTTTGTGGTTTTAATCTCCTTATTTAGGCCCATATTTTACATATTTATCACCGGTGTGTAGTAGAGGTGTTCTCAGGTCTTAAGATCTGTACCTGACCCAAATTGGCCCAAGTCACTTCTTGGACCCCACAAGCATAAAATAATAAACAAATAATGGAAAGTTGGCATATTTTAAAAGAACTTGGGTCTTTTGGGGTGCATTCGGCAAAATTACCTGAGATTTAAGGCTACTAATGTCAATCCTAACCCGTGCCTGAGGTATTCATCAGAATTTTGGACCTGAACCTGCTTGAGTTTTCGGTCGGACCTTGGATTTTCAGATCTAAGTGGATCCGTGAAGACTTCTAGTGTGTAATAGAGTTTGCATCTAGTAGAAGTCAGGTAGTACCACTAATCAACTAGTGGCGTGCACATGAAACATATCACAATGTAAAGTTCTAAGATTTTATCTCATTCTTCATATTGTGTACCATACAGACATAATTAATGCGTACCTTTAGTGCTGATGCCTCGGAGGTCAGTAACCTTCATCAACATTCGTGGGAACATGTGAGGTTTGTTGGGGCGTCGACGGCGAGCATAGATCTTTAATGCCTCTAGCAGAGGCTCCTGTAGCTGGTCCACCCGATGAGGTTCCTCCAGGTCCATGCGGTCTACTCATTCATCCAGACACAGAGAGGCATGACGTCAATTAGAGTTCAATCACAGAAAGGCATGACATCACAGAAAGGCATGACATGTCAATTAGAGTTCAATAACAGGAGAAGGAATAAACCAACCATGGAGTCAAAATGTTTATGAAATGAGCAGGACAACCAGAGCAGCTACTGCTGAAGATTAAAACAGCACTCAGAGATAAGATAAGCACACCATAGAACTTACTCACTCAAAAGATTTTCACTATAACAGCTATTTATTGTTAAGCCAAGTCATAATTTCCCCTTGTAACTGAGTATTTGATCTATAAGGAGTTGAAGGAGCTGAAGAAATAAAGTAAGTAACAAATGAGAGACAGCAGTACCTCCGCAGATGAGGCAGATGGCGCTAAGGAGCCCTGTCTCGGTGTCGTCCATCTCCAGAGGCAGGAGCTGCCCAGCGAAAGCAAACACCAGGTCTGTGAGTGGGCCAAAACCTGCATTGTGCATCTGCGTTCTGTTGAGGGTCAGTCCATCTGAGAAGGTCATAGTGTCCTGTTCTGGAGTGTAGCGAGTACAAATCCGCAACATCTGTAAAGTTGAATTTCACAATTAAGAAAAATAAAAAACTACCATGCACAGTCTCTTCTCAGAATCCCACATCATGTTAACTGAAACACAGACCAAAGCCAACAGTCACCATATTACAGTATGTCACTTCTAAAACATTCCAAGAACCAACAAACAATCTCAGACCAATGCCAGCAGACAGCAAAAGGGGTAACATACAGATCTGACAAAACCTTTCAAACGTGTCTGTTGTCGTTTGTCTGCATCTGTCCATGCAGCATGAATTAGCCTTAAAAGGATAGTTCACCTAAAAATGAAAATTCTGTCATCATTTACTCACCCTCCACTTGTTTCTTTCTTCTGCTGGACAAAAAAGAATATGTTTTGAAGAATGTTATGGAAGTCAATGGCTACCATCAACTGTAACCACATTCTTCAGAATTTAGCAGAAGAAAGAAACTCATACAGGTTTGGAACAAGTGTAGTGAGCGAAAGAGCGAGCAAATTATGACAATTATTATATATATATTTTTTTTTTTGTGTGATCAACTTTTTATTTTCTTATGTATTAACAAAAATGAAGACATAATTTTGATTATTTTGGTGAACTCTCCCTAAGATGTTGCATCTATTGTAGTAAAATTTAAAACTTAGAACCATGTGTTCTACCCTAGTCTCTCAATGTAAGAATGGATCTTATGTGCATTGCACCAAAAACATCAAATTGGACAACAAAACAAAGCAACTTTGTTGTTTATTCTAGGTTATTGATTATATGCATATCATTTTCATTGTATTTACCAGTATATCAAGGCAGGCAGATTTCAGTAAGGTGATCTGGTCTGCAATAGTGAGTGAAGTAAAACCTGGCAGACGTTTAGCAAACTCCACAATCTTTATAATGCACTTTGTGGAGAGCTCACTGAACTTATCCCACAGTCCAAGATCCAGCTGAACCCTATGATCCGCACTGGAATTCTGAAACAGAGAGTAAAACAGGAAGTAAAACAGGAAAAGGTTTTAGTATTACTGGTTACATTTCAGTTTTGACTAGCCAGATGAACATTTTGATTATTAGTAATTCACAATGCACATACTGTATCTGTAATGTAATTCTGACTTATAATAATTCACATGAAGATATCTACAACGCAATCTTGACAAATGAAAATCCCAGGCTCATATATCCATTATTCACAAGTATAATTTAGATTTTATTTCAAACTAGTGATCATTTATTTTATCTGTCCATTTGCAACTAAGTTTAGTTATTATAGCATACAGATATTACAACATCAGTAAAAAAAACAGTAATATTTTTGAAGGTTTTCATTACCTCTCTGGTGCTAAGATTATAAATTCATTTGGCACTGTAAGCACTCAAGAAGCATTTATTGTGTGTAACATGCGTAACTTATTGTATGTCATGGACTGTGCTGTGTGAGTTTTATGTTGTGTACTGGCCATGTCATTATTGTCCAAGATAAATTTCCCTGAAACGGGACAATAAAGTATTCATTCATTCATTGCAGTGACTGCCCATATTTCATTTTACAGACACACAGAGAGAGAGAGATATAGATAGAAAAAATTGGGACTAGTCACAGCATATAATAAAGTCCCGACAACATGTTGAATCGGGCAAACTGCCACCGACGTGAGCCTGACGAGAGCCGACGAGTGGAACACACCAAACAAACTAGTTAACCGTCAGCTTAGAGTGTCCCAGCCTTCAGGCATTCATACACATTTTATCCTAAAATCTTGATGCTGGACAAAAAGTGGATTTGCTGTCTCAAAGAAACGATTATTGATGTGGTTGAATAGATGTGTAATGTTATTGTGGTTTTTACACTGGTGGGAATCATTTGCATGATCTTGGTCCACACAGTCCTGCTCCTGCTAGTGATTACTTAGCTGACTGACAGAAGGAAGTATGTGTGAATATGAGTGTGTGAGAGCTCAGGACTCACAGTTGTGTATTTTCCGAGCTGACAGAGTGAAGGGAAGGTTTCCCTGTGTGCTTTGCTGACTTTATTAACAAGTTCTTCCAGTTCTCCACTCAGCTCATAGCTTTCTGGAAGAACCACCTCCTCTTTTATGTCCTTCTTTTTCTTATTCCTGTCATTACGGACCGCAAAAATAAAGACAATTACAAACAACACAAAATGAACCAACCATAAATGGAATACAACAACAACAACAACAAATCCTACTCATGCAGTAGAGTTTCTTTTGGGTTTTGTTCATGCCAGCTATGTCAGAACAAGATATTTTTTGAGGCAATCATATGCTTCTCACAAACTTGTGAATTAACTCTAAAATACAACTTGCATGTCTTTATTGGTTGTGTGGACTGAGAACAGTATAACTGGTGATAAGCCACTGCTTTGACTTTTACCTTCCTTAGACATGCCAACCTCAAAGCACTTCTGCAGCCGGCAGTACTGACAGCGGTTCCGTGTCACCTTGTTGATCTGGCAGTTTTTGTCTCTGTGGCAGGTGTACACCATGTTCTTCTGGATACTGCGACGGAAAAACCCCTGATACAGAGATAAGAGAGAGACAGAAACACAAAAATATAAACAGGAAATAAAGGGAAGTTTAAATTCATGATTCATGTTTGAACTCTAAAATAAAAGGCTCTGTGATTTCATGAAGCTTAAATCATGAAAATTACTCAAAATGTTTTATAATAGAGAACAAATTTTATTAACTTTGCAACAGAGCAATCCGTAGAGGGCACTAAAAAGTAGATGTTTAAATGAAAACAAAAGTCTTGATCTTCACAGTAACACTAGATGGCAGCACTCCCATAATTTCATTTGACTATTTCTATGCATGTGCTGTGATATGTGATTAAATGTAATAGACATGTCTTATGTCAAAATCTTCAGAGTAAGCTGAATTTGTCATAAATATTTTTTTCCCACAATGGGGTTGAAACATGATTAATATTATAGAGTGCATGCTCAGGTTTTGTTTTGTGTATGTGAGTACTGTGCACTGATAAAAGTGAAATAATGTCATGTTTTTAAAGTGCATTTTACATTGGCCTTTTTGAAGTTTGTCTAAAAACAAACAAATAACACTATTTATAGAATTATTTTTAATAAACTTATTTTTGTTTTAATCATAATGTCACTTGACTTGAGTATCGATGTGCAATAAATAACAAGGTCTTTTAAAGTTCTTTATTCATCATTAGTAAATTAAACATTAACTAACAAACACTGGCTGACAAAATGTTTTTTTTGTTTTCTTTGTTGGGTGTTTTTTTTTTCTTTTTTTTGTTAATTTAGGTTTTATTCATGGCAAAATTAAGGCAAATAAAAAAAAAGCCAAATAATTATGTTGACCTACTGTCACCCTCTTGTGAAGGGAGGCTCACGAAGACTAGGGTAATCCAAATAATATTTAATAGTAATTCAAGACAATGAAAATTCATACAAAACACAGGGTAACAAGCAGCATACACAACTAATAACTGTCCATAAACTGAACTGAAAGGGGAACTTATGTAGGGTGAGATAATGAGGGACAGACAGGTGAGGATGATAACTAATCAAACACAGGCGAACTGAATTAAAGCAAAAGGACAACAGAAACTAAATGAAAACAGAACAAAAGAAGTCCATGACTGTGACAGTACTTACTCTCTACAGCCAGGTGTGACTTTGCACCATAATAAAAACAAAGGAGGGACAGAGGGGACTAAGGAGGAGGACAAAGGAGCAGAGGTGGGATGGTAACTGGATGGCGAAGGGCAGGCAGGAAGATGGATGACAAAGGTGGTGATGACAGAGGGAGGAACCATTGCTGATCAGATAGAGGGAGGAGCAAGGATGGAGCCAGGAGGAGCCAGGGCGAATCAGACGGAGGGAGTAGCCAGGATGGAGGAATGGCTGATGACTCCAGGGATCCGACCAACAGTGGCGTAGAATGTGGGAGAGAAGCCCAGGGCGGAAACGCAGAGCTGATGAGCCAGGGCGACGAGGAGGATTCTGAGGGCCAAGGGGAGCAATTGGCTCAGACCGATCCGAAAGGCCGCGGTGGAGCTGGCGGGTCAGCGATTGACCAAGGCAGTGCGGGGACGAGGTAGCCCAGCAGAGCTGGTGGACTGATGGGCCATGGCGGAGAGGGAGCTAGGAGCCACGGTGGAGCTGTTGGGTTGACTGGCCAAGGCAGAGTCTGGGTCTCAGAGGCTGGAGGCGGAGATAAGAGATCCTCCAGCCACAATGCCGATGGAGACTGGCAGAACTGCGGTGAACCCACATCACAGATTGTGGGCTGAGGGTGAGCTGAGGAGGGGACAGAGGAGGTGATGGTGAGGACTGATGAATAGGTAGTGGGAGAGGGAGGCTGGGTCAGAGTTTTGAGCAGTCCGGGGGTTCAGGGATAGTGTGTGCTGCCCATACACACCAGATGACCACTCCCAACACTGGGAGTGCCTGAGATAGGGGAATGACCTCCATGGCCGAGACAAGACAAACAAATAGTTCAAGACAGACAGATACTGTAGTTTGGGCATGACCTCCATAGACGTGAAGGGGCAGACAGACTGTTCAGGGCAGATAGACAGTTTGAAAACAGCCTCCTTGGCCGTAACAGGACATACAGAAATTTCAGACGATGACGGAAGACTGGGTAGTTCTGAATAAAAGACAATTAAATCCCCTGAGTCCTTTGTTAGCTCACCCTCAGTGGTGGTGCAGTAGACAGGACTTTTCTCCACGCCCACACCCTCCACCGTTTCATCCACCGTCGAGTGCATTGTAGCCAGCTCTTGCAACTGATCAGATGATCGGTGAGGCTCTGGCTCCTGGGCAATCCTCAGCTCTGTCGTTCTTTCTTGCGATGGCACGTGGGTCACAGTGGGCTTTGGCTCTGTCTGCGGTGGGCTCTAGCAAATGCCCTGCGCAGCAGGGTGACAGTTGGCTGGGCTCTGGGTCCAAAGTGGGGCTGTTGGCATCCTCCGCATCCAATGGTGAAACTGGATCGATTGCTCACCAGCACCCACTCCACAAATGCGGCAAAGCTCCTTCGAGGACCTTCCCCGGACAAAGCGCATCATCTGGGTAGCTGGTTCTGTGGGAAATGGAAATCTGGTGTGGTCCTCCTGCTCCTTGGCGAGGAGTAAGTTGGGGTGATCCATAACAAAAAATAAAAGACTTTCAAAAACAAAAAACAAACGGGGAAAACACGCTTCTTAACTCCTGTTTGGCCGGTTATTTTGTCACGCTCTTGTGAAGGGAGGCGCACGAAGAGGAAGGTAATCCAAATAACATTTAATAATAATCCAAGATGATTAAGATTCATACAAAACACAGGGTACCACAGGCAGCATACACAACTAATTACTGGCTGCTAATTGAACTGAAAGGGGAACTTAAGTAGGATGAGATAACGAGCGACAGACAGGTGAGAATGATAACTAATCAAACACAGGTGAACTGGATTAACTAACCAAAGGACAACAACTAAATGAAAACAGAACAAAAGAAGTCCATTCCTGTGACACCTACATTAAGTAACATTTTGGCATGGTCCAAAGAAAATATGCTGATTAAGTATGGTGTACAGTATGATCTTATTATAATAAATAATATTTGTTTGTTTGTTTATGTCTGTCTGTCTGTCTGTCTGTCTTTGGGCAAAAAAAACAATAAAACAACAACAACAAAAAAACATACCTTGCAGCCCTCACAAGAGCTGACTCCATAATGGTAGCCAGAGTATTTGTATTGTGTATAGGTTTAGGGTTTATAGACACGAGGAGGAGGGGGTGGAGAAGGAGAACTGGGAACCATCTCCTCTGAGCTTGTGCTCTGGGTCTCCACCGCTGTGGAAATCAAAAAGAAAAAGAACAGATAATTAGTGGTGATTACTAAGGTAAGAATCTGGTTGTTTTTTCAAACCTTCTACACCAACAGACAAGTTATGCACTGGAAAACATCACCACTTTAATCTATTTATACTTTAAACA
The DNA here is from genome assembly GCF_018340385.1 of Cyprinus carpio. Taxonomy (NCBI): domain Eukaryota; kingdom Metazoa; phylum Chordata; class Actinopteri; order Cypriniformes; family Cyprinidae; genus Cyprinus; species Cyprinus carpio. The sequence continues at coordinate 3,053,027 of NC_056582.1, read as the reverse complement.
ACAATGCCACTTCCACCCCCCTTTTCCCTGAATAATTGTTTAGAGTAAGCCTGTGCCTTGGAAAAGTTGTGAGATTAGGATACATTTTTCATTTTTAGTAGTGCTGCACCATTAAAGCCTGACTAAATTGGAATGGTTTGCCATTTTACAGAATATAAGAATGAAAGAGAGGAATACTGAATGGATGATGACTGAAGTTGTCAAATGCATTAGGAAGCATCTGCCCAGGGGTCTGAGCTCGAAGATAAATATTATGTGAGAACATTGAGGATTAGAGGTGTTGAAAGAGAAGAGAGATGGGAAAAATGACTACCAGGACAGATGGATGAATTGGTAATATGCTTTGACTGACACCTCAGCATGTGTTCAACTTGCTGTCACGCACTCAAATGGTACCACAGTCAGATTCCTAAACATTCTGGACACCAGCCATACAGACACAGACATATAATCTAAGACGGTTTGCCCATGTTAAACACCATCGTGTGAATTCAGTGTTATATATTTTGCATAAGTGCATGCTGTCATTCAGTTCAACTTTCACCTCTAGACACCCTCTTTCCCCTCATGCTCTTGTTTCCTGGACCCTAAATTCCTCATGCCTGGATGACTGGCTTTTTACTAGAGGTCCAGTCTCAAGATCACCCGTAAAGCCCATCTGTGGTCTGACCGAGGCCTGAGGCCTGCCTGACCAGCACTTTATTGGCAGTGAGTCACCTTGGCCAGCCATTCACACCAGCAGCAGCTGTCCCCTCACTCTCCACTTGTAAAAAATTAGAGAAAAACTGCTAAAACGGGGTCTTCAGAACTCCAGATTTTACGCCTCACAGAGGTATCCCTCCCCCCTCCACCTACTGAATGGAGCAGATCCCCTAAATGTGCCTCTCATTCTCTCTTTCTTCTCCTCCCTCTGTCCTCCACTCTCCCTCCATGGGCACCATTTAACAAGAGCAAAATGAGAGAAGGCATATATGAGAAATCTCATAAAGAATCGGGGGTGCTGGGGGAGGAGAGCTGGGAGAGACAGATGAAGAATGTGTGAGAGAGGGTGAGTTTCACTTTGACCTTGGCTTTGACAGCAGCTTTGGCTTCTCAAGACATGAACGTGAACCGAGAGTTACATAAATACTGCCAATGATCTAATCACAACCTCAGCTAAGATCAAATTTGCAATACTGATGATGTGACATTTAGCAAACTATGAAAGGATGCTTCGTTTCCAAACACCGCAGAAATCTGTGGTAGAGACAATCCAAAGTCACAACCCATTTATTTATTTATTTATTTATTTATTTATTTATGTGCTAACAGCAGATATTCAAACTTCAAAATATATGGACCTTAGTCTGGGAAGATGCTGAATATACTTTGACTGGAATTAAAACAAATCCGTGAGAGGAAAAAAACAGACCCAAATCATAAAACCAAAGCAGAACACATTTCTGTGTAAATTGTTTATAAACCTATTTTTGTATAAACTGATGCATCCAGTTAATATACCTTAATAAATATACAAACACTACACTACACAAACATTGATTAAAAAATAAATAAATAAATAAATCAACTGATCATTCTATCAATTGATCGATCTTAAGCTAAACAGCATATTGGAATGATTTCTGAAGGATCGTGTGACACTGAATACTGGAGTAATGATGAAAATTCAGCTTTTCATTACAGGAATAAATTACATGTTACAATATATTCAAATAGAAAACAGTCATTTCAAATTGTACAACATATTATATGGCCTACTTACTGACTTATTGAATTGTTGTAGTCTATTGTGTAACATATTTTCTTATAATTAAAGTGGGTGTTTACACAGGACATTCTTGTGTTCACATACAGAATGGAACAGAATGCAGGGTCACGAGACACATTTTTACAAGTTGAACTAATTTTAACTTTAACAGCATCTTTAAAAAGCAATAATCATGGCACACTGGGCTGAAAATGACATCTGCCTGGTGCATGTGTATATAGATTAACCAAAAAATTTAAAAAAAAGAAGAAGAAGAAAGAAAGCATAGTCCTTGTAACATTATGTTAGGCTCAAGCTTATAGGTTATAGGGTCAAGCACTGGTATTGTGTTTTGTGTGTGTGTGTGCGGTTCTGTCATGCATATCAACACTTCTAGGTCTCTGGAATGCTGATAGACAGAGTTCTTACATGTAATGTTCTGTGAAACACAATGCAGAGGGTGATGGGCGAGTGAGTGGATGAGAAAGCAACCTGATCACTGTGTTTATGTAGTAACTTAGGCTGAATTGGCTTTATGTGTTTATATGGCAGCAATGCTTGAGTGACATAGACCGGCTCTGAAAACATCCAGCTCCTTTTGTGCTGAAGGAGTGGAAACCTGGCGCCACCAGAGAAATGACTGACAGACATAAAGGGGAGAAAGATGGAATGCTTTTCTGTTCCTATTCCATTTTCTTTCTTTGTTATATTTGACATGCTAGCTTTGACTTGTGGAGGATACGGTCGTAAAGTAAAGCAGGTGGAGTATTCAGAAGAAACAGTTAAATTAATGAAATCATTACTGTCTCACTTGACACTTGATTCCACACTAACTTCTGCTTAATTATTGTTTTGTGAATGGGATTGAATTATATTTATTAAATTTAGACTTGCTTCAATTAAAAAACACTGAATTACACAGAAAGAAACTGATTTACAGAAGGTGTATGCTCTCAGGCCATATTTCCGCAGATTACTGTATGTCCACACTGTTTAGATAATAAGCACAATGTAAGGTGATGCAGGTTTTATCAGTTAAGGATTTGAGGTCGTCAGCTTGACAAGCCAGGTTTTCTCTGCTGGCTCAGATTGTGTTGGGAGGGACATGGACTCGCTGACGGAAATACTGATTTAATTCATATCTTTCAGCAACCTCAGCAACACCAACAAGTGACCACAGTCTCTCTGACATCATTAGAAAGAAGCAAGTTTTCAATTTACAGAGAAACATCACATAATGCAACATGTTTCCTGATCATGACTATCAAGTGCCTGATGTTGTATTATTATTTAGTTAATTAGATATAGATTTAGACATGACTACATTTTAGTATATTTGTACAAGTTTTCAACAATTCCAGTCAGTACAAATACTTGTACTGATCTTTAACATTGTACATAAGCAATGTTACGTTTTCAATACATTTTCAATACATTAATACTGTATGTGTACATTTTACATACAAGTATAAATGGCCTAGTTTTTCCAGTAGGCAAGTACAGGTCATAGAGTTTAAAAATGATAACGTGCCAAGCCACAATTCATGTCGTGGTTGCACTTTATTTTACATTACATGCACTTAACGGTGTACTTACCCAAGAAAGTAAGCTAATGAGTAATATAAGGTAACTACATGGGTTAAGATTAGGTTCGGGGTTAGTACCTTATTACTTCCCACTTATTGTATGATAAGAACTATAAAATAAGGTGATACCCATGTCATAATGAATGTACTAGAAAAAAAAAAAAAAAAAGATGTTTTAGAGTATATGACGACGATGTGATTGATGAATCAGTTAATGAATAAAAAAAATATATATATGTAAATGGAACAAATACTGAGATCACTGTCAAAATCACTCATACATGTGTTATGTATGGCCAATATATTTTGGATCTAATCACACACACACACACACACACACACACACACACACACACACACACACACACATGCTCGAGGTTTGCATACTGATAGAAGAGAGATGAATGCTTCTTTCATTTCTTCTGCGTGGTTGTATGTGTGGATCAGTCAGTATTTAGACCATATCATAGTACTGAGACTGCTCTAATTATAGTTACAAATGACCTGCTGTTATCATCTGATCGTGGTTGTATCTCTCTATTAGTGCTATTGGATCTTAGTGCTGCGTTCGACACTATTGACCACAACATTCTTTTGAATAGACTAGAAAACTTTGTTGGCATTAATGAAAGTGCATTAGCATGGTTCAAATCGTATTTATATGACCGCCATCAATTCGTAGCAGTGAATGAAGAGGTATCATATCGATCACAAATGCAGTATGGAGTACCTCAAGGTTCAGTACTAGGGCCATTACTCTTCACACTTTACATGTTACCCTTGGGAAATATCATCAGGAAACACGGTGTTAGCTTTCACTGTTATGCTGATGATACTCAGCTCTATATTTCTTTGCGGCCCAGCGAAACATACCAATTTGAAAAACTAATGGAATGCATTGTTGATATAAAAAAACTGGATGACGAGTAATTTCTTACTGCTAAATTCTGAAAAAAAAAAAAACAGAGGTGTTAATTATAGGACCTAAAAACTCGGCATGCAATAACCTAGAACGCTGTCTAAGACTTGATGGCTGCTCTGTCAATTCTTCATCATCAGTTAGGAACCTAGATGTGCTATTTGATAGCAATCTTTCCTTAGAAAGCCACGTTTCTAGCATTTGTAAAAATGCATTTTTCCATCTAAAAAATATATCTAAATTACGACCTATGCTCTCAATGTCAAATTCAGAAATGTTAATCCATGCGTTTATGACCTCAAGGTTAGATTACTGTAATGCTCTATTGGGTGTTTGTTCTGCACACTTAATAAACAAACTCCAGATAGTCCAAAATGCAGCAGCTAGAGTTCTTACTAGAACCAGGAAGTATGACCATATTAGCCCGGTTCTGTCAACACTGCACTGGCTCCCTATTAAACATTGCATAGATTTTAAAATCTTGCTTATTACTTATAAAGCCCTGAATGGTTAGCACCTCAGTATTTGAACAAGCTCTTGTTACTTTATAGTCCTCCACGTCCGCTGCGTTCTCAAAACTCTGGCAATTTGATAATACCTAGAATATCAAAATCAGCTGCGGGCGGCAGATCCTTTTCCTATTTAGCGCCTAAACTCTGGAATAACCTACATAACATTGTTCGGGAGGCAGACACACTCTTGCAGTTTAAATCTAGATTAAAGACCCATCTCTTTAACTTGGCTTACACATAACACACTAACACATTTCTAATATTCAAATTTGTTAAAGGATTTTTAGGCTGCATTAATTAGGTCAACCAGAACCGCGAACACTTCCCATAACACTTCCCCCTGACTGAGCCTGGTTTCTCCCAAGGTTTTTCCCCCATTCTTGATTGCACAAATACTATTTAAACTGAACTGAGCTGGATGATGACATCACTGAATTCAATGATGAACTACCTTAACCTGAAAAATTTGTGTTTACTATTGTCATTTTACATTATTGACACACTATTTTTCTAATTAATGCTGTACAGTTGCTTTGACACAATCTGTATTGTTAAAAGCACTATATAAATAAAGGTCACTTGACTTGACTTGACTTGACTTGGATGGATTGAACTGCATGATTGAGTCACAACTCAAAGGTGTTCATAAAGCTTAATTTGTTTATTACTCCAATTTTGATCAAAGGCCAATTATTCAACAGCAGTCATCAAACTTTAGTCCACAAACAGAGTTAACACAAAGCTTTTTATATTGAAAAAAAAAAAACCCTTAGTAATACAGCGGTATTTGTTTTAACTCATTTTATTTATTTTTTTTTGGTCAAATGCTGACACAATCAATCTTACGGGCTTTTTGCGTGTTGTTATAATTTGTAACATATTATCAACATTCGACTTGAAGTGTTACTGAGAAATTTAACAAGTTGGGTCAATTCAGATTTGCCTCCAAAACCTTATGCTTGGACTCAGATGTTTGATATATGCTGTAATTACCGAAATTTCTGAACATTTGGCCTGATGGATCGAGGCATTAAAACGTCATTTGATTTGCTTATTGTACTTTTGCATAACTTGAACACATGAAATTATGCTCTGGTAAACTAATCATGGAGTGCTCTGATCTCTCATTGTGTGTAAAGACGGGTTGGAGCAGAACAATAATAAGGGCACTGAAAGTATTTATTTTTTTAATAATTCAATATTTAAAGTACAAAGAAGGTATAATGAATAATATTTTGTCTATATACTCAGAAACTATGTTTCTCACCACAGGCTGAGAGATGTAGTTCTACATAAGTTTGTGATGCGGTTTACAAATGTTCACTGGAAAGATGGATTGTGTGATCATAGCTGGCTAACAATGTTTTTAATAAATGCACCCCAGGTTTATAATGACATGGGGGTGAGTAAATGATCTCAAAAGGTTTATTTTTTGTGAACTAATCCTTAAATAACCAATTACTATTGTTTTTATATGTCACATATTTTCAGGACTGTAATATAATAGTTTAGTAGTTTATCAGTTTATCAGAACATATTTGAAACAGTACTCTCATCTTTCTTCTCTATCTGCAGCCTTGAGAAGGATTCTATCTTTGACTCAGGGAGTTCTGTAGGATGCTGGAGTCTATCCCAGCATAGCTGACTGCAGACAGGGAAACTGCCTTGATGAATGGATTATCACAGGGCTAACACACACACACAGACATACACGCATTCACATCTACAATCACACCTACAGACAATTTAATGTTTCCAATTTACCTATCCAGCATGTCCTTGTATTGTGTACAGACTTTTCCCTGCCCTGGAATTTCACCATATTGAAAATAATGCTCCCAAATATTTCAGCTTTGAAAACACATAATGCTCAAGCCTGTGGACTAAACCGATTCTTGTTTTTTTTACATTCACAAGAGACACACACAACAAAAGCCACAGTCTTTTGCTAGACTAAAAGCTCATTTAATCCTCTAACAAGCTGTGCTCATGCCAAACCAGCACCTGTGTGAAACTACATACACTACCCTTTGACTGCTGTGACCCGTTCTGCTGTCTGCTTATGACCAGACTGTGAGCATGAATACAGCTGGATAATAATACTGTACACAGAAATTGAGGTAAAAAATGAGAAAGGGGTTGAAAGAAAAGAATACAGTAGGTCAGACTTAAACCGACACACATACATTTAAATCAATTTTTTAACCAATATATAGTCATTATTGAGCATTATTCATTTGCTGACAAATGTGTTTGACTTATATAATGTTAGGTCCAGACTGAAGAAAGCCTTATCCTTTTATCACTCTGTAGCTGTTATGTATTAAAAAGAAGTAATTTTGCAAGACATTTCCAGAAACATTTTCAGATCTTCAATTAGATTTTTTTTTTTTTTTTTTTTTTTATTGAGGCACCTGGACTTGGTGGAGCAGTGCAGTGATTCTTTTCTTATGGATTACCATATAAATTAAAGGGTCAATCCATCTCAAGTGGTCCAATGGTCACTTAACCATTTTTTATTTTCCTTTTTTAATGATTACATTAAAGTATTGGTATTTTTCTTCTTTTTTCCCCATTTTTGTGTCATGGCGCACAACAAATTTTGGGTTCAGACTGTCCTCCAACAAAAAATGACCCTATAGGTTGTTTGTGCAAGCACCTTTTCCACCTTATTTTCACGTAAGCGCGGGCGCCGCCATTTTCGAACTATAACGTGTCAGATTTCCAGTAAAGCACTTCCGCTAATAGTATTTGTATTGTGATTCAGTAGTTTCGTGGTCACTGTGTAGATTTTACAGGCTAGTTTACTTTTAATATGGACCACAGAAAGACTGGTGTACTTTGTGTAGTTAGGGGGTGTCATAATAGCTGGTTCAAGAGTAAAAAAAATACCTGCAAGACATTTGTTTTGACCATAATCCACGCACCAGAGCTGAATGGGGGCACCTTATGATTTGCACGCCCCTCCGAAGGGAGAACAAGCCCGCCGGCTTTGGTTAAACCTAACAGCCATGGCCTGACAGACCACACTTATGCCTTAGGGGATAAAATAATGTTACACAAGGCAATACAGTTCCACAGTGAAGATCCCTTAGCCCTTGCCATTCTCAAGAATGACACTAGCTCTTTATTGTACACTGTTAAATTCTACACTTCCAATTTTAAGATGCACATAATGGATCAAATTCTGATGACCATGTTGAAGCTGAAGTTGAATTTACTTCAAGGAGATCTTGCTGAATGCTTTGAGGAGGAGCACATGAGTCTACATTCCATGTCATTTTATATGAAATCTAGAATGCTGTAGTAATTTTGTATACATTGTGCAGGTGTTTGGAATTATTCAGTGTGACCATTAAATATACTGTTTTTACACAAATATATATTTTTAAATATCTTATATTACTTCTTTCTCCTTATATATGCACACACACAAACACACAATTAAACTGTCAAGGTGCAGTTTATTTAGATTCCCCCCCCACTGAAAATGATACAGTTTAGCAATGCTAGTTAAATAATGGTCAATTTGTAATTTTTTTCAAAATTCATGGAACAAAGGGAAAACATTCTGAATAGTACTGTAAAACGATTAATTGCATCCTAAATAAAAAGTTATATAAATAAATAAATATATAAAAAGTGCATGCATATATTTTAGTTAAAACTTTTATTTTAGATGCAATTCTGCATTCCCTTATTCTGTACTATATAGTAATCAGTTTACGGATAAGGACAAAAAAAAAAAAAAATCATTACTTCTTTAAAAACAATAAGTGATTTCACAGATGAAAGAGAAAAAGGAGACATTAATAATTTACCAGTTACCTTAATCCTCAATGCAATCACATAAGACGTTTCACGTCTGCTTTTAAAAACATGAATTCGCTTTCTATTTTATGTACAAGCACTCAGACGACTTTTCCGCTGTACAGGTAACATTACTGATATATGCCTCAGTGCTTTTATAATTCCGCATCGAAGACCCGTCTAGGTGGATTAAGACCTATATTTACGTTTTAAAGTTTAGTGCCCTCTAGCGGGCATAAAAATAACGACAGTGTCATGTTACGTCTGTCGTCATGAAATGACGTATGACTGTCATTACCAACCAAAATGCCTGCTTATTTAAATGCAATTTGTGGACTTTTTACATGGTCCAACCTGATTTCACGGCAATTTGTACATATTTTACTAATTGGCTAATTCATATGAATTTGTGCAAATGACCACACCTAACCCCGCCCCTAAACCTACCCTCACAGAAATTATGCAAAATTGTGATTTACAGTGCATATACATTTTATGAGCATGTGTGTTCTCTGTGATCGAACCCATGATCACATGATTGCATATTGTCATAACACGGTGCTCTACCATCTGAGCTATATGACACCTGAATTATGATGCAGATAAAAGAGTACAAAGCATTTATATGAAAGGGTTCTGTTGCCAATAGGGGCGCAATTGTAGTATATGCTCTAATGGGTTGTATTTTAGGGATTTTGACAAACGACCTATGTGGGCGTATTGGTTAGAGGGCATGTTGTTCGGGTTAAATGGATATTTAAATTTGCAATACCAATATATAGAGGTAATTCCTAGGTTATACATGCAGTAAAATCAGACATGAAATTTTGGTCTTTTTGACAAAATGTAATGAATGAATAAGGATTGGCTATATCAGTGGAAGTGAACCATGGTTTTGGCTTACTGAAAAGTATCAGTTTATGAAACATCAAGGAACAACTAAGCATAAACCTAAACTAACATCTCCCCCAGATCCTCTGTGCACATGGACCAACACATGTCCTGATGGGCTGGAAGCAGACTGGAAAAACAGGAGCTGTCTTTCTTAGAAGACAGTTGTTAAACTTGGATTGCCCCTTTCATTCAACAGCATGCATACAAAGCTTTCTTCTTTATAGTACCTCATAAACTGACCCTTTTTATTTTGCCTTTTCAGGGTGAAGCTGAGTCAACATTTGGCCACCTCCTCCTCAGCCTCAGTGAACATTGTAACACCAAACTGAACTAAAAGGCTAAAAAACAAACAAACAAACAAAAAAACGTATTCCTGATAAACAACCGAATGTCTATCATCCCGTTCCTGACAAGAACTTAATCGCAGAACCCATCACATCCTGACAAGAATCTGGCGAAATAATGATCCCATCCTGGTAAGAACCCAGTGTGGAAAGCTGCAAACATGAACTTCAGCCTGCCAAAACATCACAGTTTGTTAAAAATATACTGCATTTTGGTCAAAAAGTATGACGAAGAATCTCTATCTACATTTTAGTTCAACGGTGTTAGCAAATCCTAATTTGTTGAAGTAAACCACTTTGCATTTAGTAACAAAGATGAGCTCAACTTGACCTTGTGAGGTCTTGCTGAGGTGAAAGGTCTACAAAACGTCCAGCCATAACCAACAATCAAAAGAGGAAACTAAACTTGAATCAACTGAAGTACAAAGACACCGGATCTAACACTTAAAATTGGAGTCAGCACTAAGATTCTAAGGCTAATGAACTAGCTAAAGCTAACAAGTTCAAGTTTAGCTGGTGGGGTACGACTCTGAGACCTCAGCTGTTGCATCTGAGGGCAGTTCAAAAGGGATGAGAAAAAGAGATCAGACCATTGTCAATGGATTCATTGTGGGGTAGGCCTTGTTGTAGGGTGTAATGTTCTTTCAACCAGCCTGGCTATAAAATGGCATTACAACATGGGGCACATTCCAGCACGGGCATATGAAATCTGCTCAGCCGCACATAGAATAGGGCACAGAGACACATTTGCATGGGCTTTCTCCCATGATTCATTTTTCTCAATATGGATCTTATTTTCAGCATTTGCCTTTCTTGTTCGCTGAGTGTGGTTTAAACCAAGCGGCCACCTCCCACTCTCTCTCATGAAGCCAACAAGGAAGTGACTTAAACTGTAATTCATCAACTGGCTGCAATGTTAAAATGCCCAACTTTACAACAGAAAAAAAAAACATGTTTCCAGCCTGTTTCAAAAAATTATTTTGGTCTATATAGCAAATTTTGCCCTTCATGACAACTGTGAAGGGGTGAATTATTTTATAACTCATCTGTTTAAATTATATTAAGCCTTAAAGTTCTGCATAATTAAGGGCGTGGCCACTTGAGTGACAGGTGGATTGCCGATGCTGACATGGCTGTCGAGCTAGGTGGGCGTGGCTTCAGAAATCAGCTCCCGCCTTTTTGCCCATTTTCGATTATTCGGGAGTGACGCGTGGCGACGCGCTGCCAAGATGGCGATGCCGCCTGTGCCCATTTTGCGCTTCAAAAACTTAAAAAACTTTTTGCGCTTTTTATACAGTCTATGGTTTAAACATAATGATAAACATTGCAATTGAATTACTGTATGTAGCAGAATTCGAATGATTTGATAAAGAATCATTCGAAATCATTCGAAAAATGGAGAAAATGGGGAGGGTAGTTCATATTTTTCAAGTACCAAAGAATATGTCAGGATAAACCAGCAGAAGACTAAAGAACTCTGTTAACAAGTCGGAAGATCTTGTGGGATTTGAACTGGTGGCATTTGAATTCTCTTAAAAAAATGGATTCACTGTGCCATTTCACTTCATTTATTTAATATCCTATGTTTAGCATCTTATGAATGTGCTAAATAACTTGGATCCCAATATGTGAGATTTAAATTTCATTATAAATACACAAAGCATTTCCATATTGCAAGTAGATTTTCCTGTGATCATAAGGAGGTTAAAGTGAAAGGGGTCATATGATGTCGCTAAAAAGAACTTTATTTTGTGTAATAATTTTGGTGTAACTGTAAAATTCAAAAAACACATTATTTTCCACATATTGTAGATTATTGTTGCTCCTCCTCCTTTCTGAATGTGTCGATTTTTATACCTCAAGCGTGTGACGGAAAAATTACGCCCCTTACCAGACTGTGATGCCGTGTGCTGGTGCAACAAGACAAAACCAATAAAACCCATTACAAACGGGGCATTTGTTGCATCCATTGGGGACATAATTACTAATTATAATGACTTATACTGTTTTTACGGGTTGCATATCACGCCGTGTAAACATAAAACCATTTCCGTATTTGTGATCTGAGAAAGGACAAACAACAAGCACAACTCTAATCGGCTCAAAACTCATGTTTGAATAATCAGTGGGAAATTCTTTAAATATGAAAACATACTTACAGGCTGTGAGTCAGAAGCACCAGACTGTCCTTGCAAAGTTGATACTGTCCCACTTTATAGAAACAGCCTTTGTGCACATACGGCATAGGCTACTCTCCCAGGAAACAGTCCTCCATAAAATACGGTGCACACACTCAAATATTTGGGTTGAACTGTTCTGGAACAGTGTTATAAATACAACTTAACCACTTATTTCTATTTGTGTCCTCTTTTGGAAGGCCAAACAAAGTAGTTTTGCTTTCACAATGAAACACAGCTTCTCCACAAATTGGCGGCAGCGGCAGCAACAATACTACAACAGAATCAAAGTTACACCTTATTTCTTTGTGTGAACATTTGGGTGGTGTTATGCAAATCGTCCCACATCGTGACGTAGACATGTGGGGGCGTGTTTAAACAAGGCTTTTAAATTTTTTTTTTTTTTTTAAAGAATATCTTTTTGGGTTTGAGACTTTAGTTTTTGCAACTTTAGGGATCTTATCTATGATCAAACATCTTGTAAGACTCCAAAGAGAAAGGGAAACTTGAAATTGCATCATATGACCCCTTTAAGAAGAAACCCCCCTAATCATCCCTTCTCTTCTGGCCTCTGTATGTCCCCATGGGCTCCCTAATCCTTTAATTGAGTTCACTGTATTCTTAATTGAATAATTAAGGACATTCATTAGGGTCAAACTGGAGTGACACAAGAGACTCCAAGCAGACTCATTCACACACAAGAGATATTTAAATGTTTACCATAGATTACTGAAAATAGAGTGTGTGCATTTTTTTATATTTGTACATTTTACTACCAAAATGTTTATAAATTTAAGATTTTCTTAAATATTCTTGACAATAATAGAGTATTTTAGTATAGTAGTATACTATATTAGTATTAAGTATTATAATAGTATAACCACATATTTCAGTGTACAGTAAAGACTACAGTTTGCTTGAACACAATGTTGATTAAGCAAATATATATATATATATATATATATATATATATACACCATTAAAAAAAGTTGGCAGAAGTTTTACAACGTTTACAACATTTTTGCAACATATGCACAGCTGCAAACGTGTAGTGTAGGCTTATAAAATATGCAAAAGTATCTATCAGCATAAGTAAATTTGTTCTGTGATCTAAGCAAATTTTCTGGCAGCTAGCCATTAGGAAGTTAACAAAAGTACCATTTAAGTCAGTTAGCACATGACATGATGTTGAGCACATACTACAGTCACTTAGATTCCTTGAATACTTTAATAAATGCTAAGAGTTAAAAGGACATGCAGTATCAATGTGGCTGATAAGATGCTGGAGTAAGTATAGTGTAGATACAGAAGCACATCACACTTACACTGCAGTCTAGTGTTGTTGCTCCATGAGAAAGGTTCTAGCCCAGGGAAGAAGGAGCTTGCTTTCCTGAGCATGCATGAACTCTGAGCAGATACGTCAAAGAGGGGTCTTGCCCTTACCCCGAGAGCCTCCACACAGTCAAACATGATGTCCAGCCTTTGCCAAAAACTCAAACTCTGTTCCAGATGTTCTGTACTGTGTCTCAAGCAGCACTGTAGACAATGACCAACAACAACAACAGTGTAGAGTCTGGAGTTTTCCAGTCAATCCGGCACTCCTGCCAAAGCAATCAATCACAACAGAAGGTCTCAAGGACTCCTGTTTCAAGTGTAGCTGTTGCTGTAACCAAGTCTTAGTATTTCAAACTTTTCTGTAGCAGTTATTCGTTGAGTCAAACAGCTCCTGTGCAGCTCTATGCTGACCATCACCCTATGCCTCTTTTTCTCCGGTGTCTGCTGAATTGTCAAGCTTTGTCAAACTCAGCCCGACTGCCAAGACTAGTGTCTAGTGTCAGCTAACGTACTGTGACTCGACAACCTGTGCTGCTTCCCTCGCCACAGCTAGCTCAGCCCACAACAGAAGGAAAGAGGGAAAGGAATTACAAAGTGAGGGAAGAGAGAGGGAGGGAATGAGGCGGGGCTTTTGTGGTTGGCTGAAAGATGAAAACTTTCCCTTCCATTTTCTGCTAGAGCAATCCTGTCAGCCTGCATCATATTTCATACCTTTGCAAATGAAAACAAACAACATGACCTCCTCTCACTCCCTCTATCAATCTTCTTCTGCTCTTCGTATGAAATAAATCACCTTCTTTTTCTCTAGAGGCATCATGTAGTAACCCTCTTTCATACTAAAGTGTTGATATTCACAGAGAGGTATAAGCTGGGCTGTGCAACCATCAGAATCGAAGAATGACTTTTAAGTTCCAATTCCATTAATGAATTCTAGCTGGAATATATGCTATAATAACTATCATTTAATAAGCTTATTATTATTATTATTATTATTATTATATAAGGTTTTAAAAGTTCTATGAGTTATAGACCTTAAGTACATAGAGCAACTTTAAAATTACTTATATACCAAATTCTATTAATTTTACCCAAAACTATTTTTAAATAAAAATTAAAAATATAAATTTAAAATAAAAGACAATTGTGATGTCTAGATTAGATAAATATGAAAGACCCATCTCTTTAACCTGGCATAAACATAATACACATACCACATTTCTATAATTCAAATCCATTAAAGGATTGTTAGGCTGCATTAATTAGGTCAGCCGGAACCGGGAACACATCCCATAACACCCGATGTACTGCATTATCAGAAGAATGGCACCAATGCTAATATTAGTCTCTTTCATTTTTATTCCGAGGTCACCGTAGCCACTCAGATCCAGTCCAAATACAGACCATCAGCACCTAGAGACAACCTCTACAGCCCTGAATGTCAGTGGAGACCATGTCAACTAGATGACCATCAGCACAAGACCATGTGCTGTGCCTGTGTTGCAGGCTGGATATTAACCACGTCATGCTGGTTTCGTCTGGCCAGAAGAGAACTGGCCTCCCGACTGAGCCTAGTGTCTCCCAAGGTTTTTTCTGCATTTCTGTCACCGATGGAGTTTTGGTTCCTTGCCACTGTCGCCTTTAGCTTGCTTAGTTGGGGATGCTTGACTGATTGCACAGATGCTATTAGAAGAGAGCCGAACTAGATGATAACATCACTGAATCATCAATGAACTGACTTTAGCTGGAAAATTGACTGTTTTGTTATTTTCCTCCTGCATTATTGACAAACTATTTTCCTGTTTGACACTGTAAAGCTGCTTTGACACAATCTATACTGTACTGTATAAAAAGCTATATAAATAAAGGTGACGATGCAAAATGGAGAAGAAATATGTGTGGAATGTAAGTATATTTGTGACATTAAATAATTATGAAATTCATGTTAAATCATGTTAAAAACATTTTGTACTTAAAGTATTCTTCTGTTCAATTAAAAAAAGAAACATGGAATATAAAAATAAATAAATAAATGCAGTAACATTATTTTTTCTTTTCTTTTTTAAATGCCTTTTTTTCTAATTCCGTGCACTTTATGCTGCAGTGCATATGAGGCTCACAATATTTACAAATCACACTCCTACCTCTTTTAACATTCACTTGCTCTCCTTTTACAATAAAAGTATATTAGTTAAAGTGGCAATAAAAGGACAAAAATGAAACAAAAAAAGTAAAGTTTCCATGCTCTAGAGAAGAAATGTGTTTGACTGCAAATGTGAATTTATTTGAAGCCTACTGCCACCTTTAGGCAACTCACAGCCTGGCAAAACCCCTTCAACATCTCTCTTTCTACGATATTTTCACTAGCGGCCCCAGCTCTCACACCTCCTTGACAGTTTTACTTTTCAGTTTTTATTTTTCTGTTCCCAACTTATATTATCTTTATTTTGCTCTCAGTTTGTCATTTCATGAATTGCACCACAACTTAATGCTGTCCAGATCTGTGGTAACTCTTCCAAACAGTTGCTACTGAAATATGCCGAAATCTATGTCAACTGTCCCTGTTGACTCTGTATTGCATTTCTTTTGCAATGTCTTCCAAACTTGTCTTGACCCAGCAAAAGTCTGCATCTAATGTTCTTACTTTGACATGTTTTTCATGGTTGTGTGCATTATTCAGAATGCGGTGCTGAATACATATTTGTCTCCGCATAATTACAGGAGACTGCTTTAAAATTGCATCGGTGAGGAAACTTTGATTAAATGTTGACAGACGTGTTTTATGAGACAGCAAATCATCATGTAATAGGTTTTTATTAAGCAATTTTATGAAAAGCATTTATCATGCAACGTGCAATGTTTGTTGCATTTCTGCAGTTTGTTCTTCAGCATAGCACTCTGAATCAAATCACACCGGTGCATCTGCATGGCTGACTCACGAGTCTCATTATATTCACATTTCCTCCAGAAGAGTGTGAGAGAAACAGTGTGGCATTAAATTTACACAAACCCACAGCCTATATGATCCACCTTGCCTCCATCTCTCTCTGCTTTTCCCTTTTCCTTCCCTCATTCAAGAGGACTGAACTCTGAAAGCCAGCCCCAGTGGGGTGCTAACTTTCCCCCTAAACGTCTGCCCACCCTCTCTCTCTCTCATTCACTCACTCTGACTTCTGCCTGATTCTCTATCCCTGCATCATTCTGCTCTCTTTCTGTTTTTTTTTTCATTGTGGTACATGTTCTCACCCCCAATTTTCCTAATATTCTATGTATTTTATAATAGTTTTATTGTTTTATCCAGCACTTCTGCAAAAATGTCTTTGTGTCATGTTTTTGGTTTACTAATAAAAGTAATTAGAAATACAGGAACAATACACTCCAATCTCTTCCTACCTAAGAAGAGGAATTAAATATTATACTGAAACTACTAGTGAATGTAGTTTACTAAAACAACAACAACAACAACAAAAAACAAACACTTTAACTAACATTAAAGAGCAGGTCATATGATATTTTAAAGTGTCCTAATATTGTGCTGGTGTCCCCTACACCAGGTTTAAATGCATCTAAGGTCAGAAAACATTGTAATTTTCTCAGAATATACATTTAATATTATAATTATTTTTCAATGATTTCGAAATGATACATTCAAAGTAGTTCTGAGCTTAAGGTCTGTAAACTCCTCCCTTCCATAAGCCGACTCTGCTCTGATTGGTCTGATGGCCAAGTCTGTTGTGATTGGTCTTTCCGTATACAATGCATGTCAGAAACGAAACACCTGTTACCATAATTCATTTTTTTGCTCTGGAGGATTACTTGTAAACAAAGATACTATAAGGTTACAAAAATGGCATTGATATTACCTTATCACTTTGAGCCCAAGGATGATACCGATGCAATCGCTCAACCGGAAACTCCTTCGCAAGCATGACTTGATCAGGATGTTTCTCAGTGGTAAGTTTAAACTTTGTAATGAATGTGACAGCAGTTTTATTGCATTCATTCACTATTATTTTTTACTTATTTGAGATGCACATGTGGGAACTGTTAGAATGCCCAGTGAAGCTGAAAACACAGTGTCTTCTCGATATGATGTAAACACACTAACAAGCGGAAGTGTTTGTGGGCAGGTCAGAGTGTTCGCATTTTGGGCAGGCGGGGATTATGCAAATGTGTTACCTTGTGACGCATATAGGTAACAGACAGAAGATCGAAAATATGACGACTCGTTAAGGCAGTTCAGAGTTGACTCTTTCTTTTGAGAGACAATATGTTTATTTATCATGCACTTTTTGATTAACAACTGCAAAAAATTTTTTTTCGAAAACCCATATGACCTGTTCTTTAACTAACAATAATCAATACATTTGTTACAGTATTTACTAATGTTTGGTTACACTTTTTTCTTCAGGTGGCATTGTTACATGGTAGTTACACATTTAAGTAATGAGAAATATTAATTAACAACATGTAATACTATAGGGTTATGGTTAGGATTAGGGTTTGGTTACATATAATTATGCATCATTTACTATAATTGCTTTAGTAAGTACATGTAACGTGTAACAAGGACTCTGTAAAATACAGTGTTACCAATCTTAGTTTTCATGTTAGTTATTACAACTGTTAGTTCATTTCAGCTCAGGTCCAATAAAAACAGATGCAACTTTTGATTGTAATAACATAATATTATTATTAATTGTTTTAGACATATCTTTCATTGTTAGTTCATGTAACTAATGTAGTTAACTAATGTTAACAAATGGAAATACCTTTGCTTTTTCTTCCAGCAGTTTTGAACAACAACAACAACAATAGCTTTCATAAATTACTAATCAGTGTTGTAGATTTGGCAAATGCAGCATTAATACACTACATGCTGACTAATAGAAGTAAAATACATTTTAACAATCTTTCACAAAATGCATTTTTACTAAAATGGAATCAGTTTTTTTGCTAACTCAATTTGCTTTTCTTTCGCCTGTATTCCCAATTTGTAGACATCTGTTAATCTGCACATACGTTACCCCCTATTTCACCCCATACCTTTGCTCTCTCTGCCTCAAAATTTTCACCTGTATTTCAACACATCCCCCTCCCTCTCTTACTTTTTCTCATTCTCTTGTTCTCCCTCTCACACACACACACACACACGTATGCACACACTCCGCAGTGACACACAGCAGGGAGCAGCACTGCACAATCTCAGCCAGCTCTGTTCTCTCCACACCTTGAGGCAATTACACCCCCCTTCAAACACACACACACTCGCGCAAGCCAAGGCCCGAGTACTGCAGAAAGGAAGGGGGAATGCAGACAGGAAAAGGCGCCACATTCTGTCTCTTTCTCAGGCTCTCCTGCTTTTCATCTATCTGCCAATCATTCCCATCCATCTGTGCCTCGGCTCCTTTTGTATCTTTTTTTATATTGTCTCTGTCTTTCTCCATTGGTGTTGGTGGATCATCTGCAGGCTTTTGCAAAATCAAATACAAGTTTTTTACTGCCGAGCACTGGCGTCATGGGATGCCCAGAGAGACTGAACAAAACCTACTCTGTTTCAATGGCTCACTCTTCTTCCAGCGAGGAGCATAAACCTGGCCCTCATAGTTTGTGGTTGGAGCTACACAGCATTTGGGTTTGGATTTCTGACTGCATGTGTGCTGGATTTGATTGTATTGGAATGTGTGGTTCCTTGGGGGTCTGTAGTGTGTGTGTGTGTGTGTGTGTGTGTGTGTAGTGTGCTGGTCATGAATTGTAATATGACCCTCAAATGGGAAAACTGGCTTTCCTTCATTATGGGACTCTTATGTACACACATATGCAAACAAACATTTGCAAATGTCCAATTAACTATATTTATTCATATTGGTAATAAATTCATTTAAATAAATTTATCCAAAAGATGAAATTTCCAAAGATATCGTATTATTTCACCAATCTTAGAATGTAAAACACAATTCCTAGTATAAGACTCCTAGATTATGGCAAAAATTGTAATCACAATTTTGGTCAATACTTTAAAATTTAATATGATTAGGAGTCTTGTAGGATTTATTTATTTTACGATAACAATAAATGCAAACATATATATTACGTATATGTTAATGGTTGCTCAAATAAGGTTATCCTAAATTAAAAAAATTTATATACAAATGAAATTTCACAATTCTCAACAACAATTTCAATACATCACAGAAGAAACTAATACTAGACTTACTAATGTAAAGTCCTTAAACAATTATAGAACACAGATATACAGTCACAATGGAATGCAATACAATATTTGTTTTATCTAGTATCTTGTTTTCATGAACAACGAAAGCCATGATGGAAATTGCTCTATTAATCTAACAGAACAAACAGAGAGATTCATGCACAGCTTGACAAATGCTACTGGCAAAAACGCGATTGACTCATTCCTGTTTTAATGTCAGTAAGTCATGCCAGCTAACTTGTGATGAGACAGTTTCCCTGCAGCATATATGCACAAGCCGGCTGATCTTTATCACCACTCACTCTGTGTCTGTCTTTCCTCCATTCTTGCTTTTATATTTACAAGCCGGCTGATCTCTATTTATTTTAAATGTAATCTATATCCCCCCATTTTGTAATCTCACTATTTCTTTACAACCACTATTCAAATTAGCTTACTAGAATCCCCCATCATGCAAACACTCACTATTTCACACACACACCACTGGTGGGGAGTTTGTGCTTTCACAACCTGAGTCCTGCAGTAACCTCTGCATTTGGCCATCCTCTGCCTCGCTCTTAAAAGATGAAAAATGTGCCATTTGTTTCAAAATGCTACCTCTTTTTCCATAACACATTCAGCATTTCTGAGACCAGAAGTTCCACTAGATTCCCAACCTTGTGTGCAGATGTGTGTGTGTGTGTGTGTGTGTGTGTGTGTGTGTGTGTGTGTGTGTGTGTGTGTGTGTGTGTGTGTGTGTGTGTGTGTGTGTGTGTGTGTGTGTGTGTGTGATAAAGGACTGCTTTTTTGTATGGCAGATGAAATCCATTTTGTGCATGTTATGCACATGCTACTGTTTTAGTGAGACTCAATTGTCATTGATAAGTATTCCATACTTCCCGTAGTATTCAATAATATCATTAAAGAGAGAGAAAAAAACACTTTCCAGTCACACTTAATGAACTAACGATGATGTTAAACTAATATATCATATTTGTCCTTTGGGGGCAGTAGAGCTACAGAGGAAGTGTCTTGTATTTTAAAGGAAGAGTTCACCCAAAAATGAAATTTGCTGAATATTTGCTCACTCTCAGGCCACCTAAGATGTAAATGAGTTTGTTTTCTCAACAGTAGAGATTTGGAGAAATTCTGCATTTTATCACTTGCTCACCAATGTATCCTCTGCAGTGAATGGGTGCCGTCAGAATGAGAGTCCAAACAGCTGATAAAAACATCGTAATATTCCACAAGCAATCCACACCACTCCAGTCCATCAATTCAAAAGTGAAAAGCTTCATGTGTGTAAGAAACAAATCCATCACTAGGATGTTTTAACTTTAAACCATTGCTTCTGACCAAAATATATTTGTTTAGAACTGCTTTGGATTGTTTTGCCTTGTTCTTGATTTGTGCATATTTCTCTCCTGATTTTTTTTTCACTGGAGAGCAGCAAGAGTTTGAAGTTTAAAAAGTCTCAATGATACATTTGTTTCTTACAAACATGCAGCTTTTGAAGAACTCTCATTCTGACAGCACAGATTCAGTGCAGAGGATCCATTAGTGAGCAAGTGATGGAATGATACATTTCTCCAAATCTGATGATGAAACTACATATGGGAGTGTTAGTAAATGTTAATTTTTGGGTAAAAAATGAAATTGTTAAAATTGTAATATTTTGCACTGCATATGCAATATTCAGTATTAATTGTTACGGTGATATATTTGCATATTTGCATACTTTGCAAGTTCGTATTTCTTTTTTACATGTGGTGAATGTCAAATTAAAAATTTTAGCTGTACAGAAGTCACAAGTTTCAGGTGTCGAATAAAAGTTTGCAAAGTGTACTAGATTTTTCTCAGTATTAGTCTAACATTTCAGGACGTTAAATCTGAAGCTAATAAAAAAGTAAAGTGGTCTTTTATATACAGTTAATAGAGTTGCTGTCAGTACTGAGGCTGAATAATATTTCAGCGCTGATGTCATGAGCTGGGAGACGTATAGTTGAGCATTTAAGGTGTCCTTAAGCAAAAACACTTCACTTCAGAGGCTTCTATGCCAACAACACTTGAAAGAACAGCAAATATTTAGCACATCAAAAATGAAGCATTCTCAACCACTGACCTTAGAATCCACCATAAGCTGCTTCTATATGCAGAGAAATATATGTAAGATAAAGCTGCACTTACTGCATATCACATTTACAAAGCTCTTTGATTAAAATGTTTATTTTAACATATTGCTGGAGAATGCATTACCATAAACTGTCTACTTCTATGGTAAGCTTTGTCTTTAGGTTCAGTTCTTGCTATAATACACCAACAGTTTGAAGAGAATCTAGAGGAAGTTAGTTACAGTCATTAAACTGTCCACACGTGTTGTTATTTAGATAAACATTCAGATTATATGACACATACATTTGAATCTATCTCTTTAGTATGCTGTAAAAAGCAGTAACCTGTAATTCTGTAACTTTCTTTACAAAGCTATTTCTATCTGATTAAAATCATAAAATTAGTTTTGTTTGTATAAATTAATGTATCTAGATTGATTCATTGATATTAACCCATTTTTATGAATAAAAACAGTTAATTTAGATGCTATTATTTTAAGATTACCATTAAGAGGGTTTCTTAACCATGTTATGTACATCCGAACTGTTTGCTTAACATGAGTTTGATCATTATTCACATCTGCATTGCATACTTTCAAAGGTTTCTTGGTCTTATTTCAAGAGTGAGGACAGGTGAAGGCTTTAAAATACTCTCTCGTGTACGATTGACTGATCAGCTGTTTAAAGAAACCGCCCGTCCACCTGTCTAGCCCATCTGTCTCTCCCTGTCTCTCTTTCTGTATGTTTCCACTCATAGAAGAAAGGATAGATTGAGGGATGGGTAGATGTTATCTCTTATTAAATGGAGCGTCTGTGTATGAAGGCACCACATAATGAGATAATCACACAGGGTAGTTTCAGCTACTTTTTATCACTCAGGAAAACAAAATATGAAGCAGAATCCAGGTATCGTGCATCAAACATCCTGTGACCGCTATGTGACTTCCTCTGTATTTTTATTGTGTATTCTTTTTTCATTGAATGTAAGCATTGTTAAGTTTTCTCAGAGTTCAGAGTTGCATCTTTCACTCTTTGCTGGCTATAAATGGACAATTGTGTTTATATGCATTCTTCAGAGTGCAATGGATTTTTTTTTCCTTTCTTGGTGTGTGAGTGTGCGTGTGCGTGTGCGTGTGTGTGTGTGTATGTGTACGCTTCGGCAGGATTATTCCAGGAGGTGGTGACTGACATGTGGTCTGTTTGATACAGTGGATGTGCATGTCTGAACAGGGCCGACATCAAGAACAAACCCTGAATCACACCAGCACACAGAACTGAACAAACTCAAAGCACAGTTTACTGGTCGAATCTTATACTTTAGCCTCATTTTTCTCCTCCTTTTACCAAAATTGTATTTATATACTGTAAGTGTGTAAATATAGTGTATATATACACAGTACCAGTCAAAAGTTTCGAATGATTAAGTTCATTACTGCAGTCTACAGTGTCACATCATTCAGAAATCATTCTAATATGCTGATTTGCTGCTCAAGAAACATTTATAATCTATTTTTCTAACAGTTTTTAATGACTAAAAGTGACAATTAAGGTATTTTTAATTTATAGTTTCAAATAAATGCTGTTCATTTGTATGCAAGGTAAATGCTGTTTCTTTTCTTTTCTTTTCTTTTTTTTTCTTTTGCTGGGGGGGGGGGGGGGGGGAGATGGGTATCATGATTACCAAGAATAATAATTAACAATTGAATAGTAACTGACAATAATTGAGCAGCAAATCAGCATATTTCTGAAGGGTCATGTGACACTGAAGACAGAAGTAATGATGCTGAAAATTCAGCTTTGCATCACAAGAATAAAGTACTTTATAAAATATGTTCAATTCAAAAACAGCTAACTTAGTTTGTAATAGTATTTCACAATTTTACTTATTTAATAATATTAATAATAATAAATTAAGAGCATCATAAGAAAATAACAAATACTATTAATTCCAGTTATGTTATTCATAAAATCAAGTAATTCTGAAATGTACTTACATAGAGCTGCCATCTCTTTGGGAAGGTCCGCCCCAAATCGTCCAAATAGGCTTCCATTGGCCAAAAGATCAAAGGGGGAGTGGTTTCGCATTGAATTGAAGGCAAAAGGGTAGAACCCTGTTATATGACTCACAGACCTCTCCCTATTGGTTGCCATTTTGATGAGGGCGGTCCTCCAGTGTCCAAAGATTGTCCTATGTTCCTTTCTTTGAGATGGTGAATTTCAACTTCTCTATCTATCTTCTCACTTCGACACTTTTTATACAAGGAATTCTCTTACTAAGCTCTTTGAAGTAATCATAAATCCATTATAAACATTTGTTGGAAGGAAGATGATCTCAGCAAGTGATCCAGAATTGATGCACAATAATCCAACAGATGCCTGCAGAAAAACACAAGAGAGAGAGGGGGAGAGAAAGAGAGAGAAAAACAGCATTTAAAACATAAACTGACCCCTATGCACTATTAACAACAGTTTAGCACAAGAGGTCAGAGCAATGCTTTCTCATAAAATTCATCAGGATCCATCAGATTCCTTGGCAATGTCTGACAGAAGAATGTTATCAACATATAAAGAAGAAGAATGCAGAATTTGACAGCTTTGAGATCACTATATTATGTGTCTCTCTTCTATGCCAGAGTGAAAACATAAAATATACCATCTACAGTAAAGATGACCATTCAGATTGAAACACACACATTTCCAAGAACCTGAAATTGCAATCTGATTTCAGACCACATACAGTATGAATGTGGTTTGGAATGGGTTTTGTAAAAGCCAGATTTAATGTGGTTTCATGCACTCAGGTTTGTAAACAACTAAATGGATTTGAGCCGGATAAGCCAAAAAATATATATAAATAAATAAATAAATAAATAAAAAACCTGCCTGTCTGAGCAGTCTTTTTACAAATAATCTAGCCTGAACACCAAGCTTAGTTGGAAGTGAGCTCCATGCATGAACGGTGTTCCGATTGACATGGTCCCTACACAGTATTCATTGCTCCCTACTCCCTGAGCAGGGGAATTATGTTTTAGTTTAATTAATTTTGGAACATTCATTCACGGATTTGCTCTGCGCAATGTCTTCACACACGGACAAGTGTGACATCATATACCTCTGTAAATAAATACAATTTAAATTCCTGTCTGGCACACTTCAATGCACTTTGAATGGAACATATACGTTCGCTTCAAACTGGAATCATGGCGGAATATCCTGTGATGTCCACTTCAAAGGGGACTTACGTTCAAATAGAACAAAAATCTGAAGCGATAAGAGAAACATACAAAATGTGCAGAGCAGGGGGCGCGAGGACTGGAATTGAGAACTGCTGACTTGTACTGTCTTTTCATGTGTTGAGTTGCATATCGCGCCGCTTAAACATAAAACCATGTCTGCATTTGTGATCAGAGAAATGACAAACAGCAAGCGCTACTCTACACTGCTCAAAAAACTCATTTAAATCATCAGTGGCAAATCCTTTACATATGTAAACATAATTACAGGCTGTGAGTCAGAACAGCCGGCATTGTAGTCTACTTTCCCAAGACTAGGAAACAGTCCTCCATAAAATGTGCTGCACATGTCTGAATATTTGTGTTGAATTGTTCTAGAACTGTGTTGTAAATACAACTTAACCACTGATTTCTAGTTGTGTCCTTTTTTTGGAAGACCAAACAAACAAATAGTTTTGCTTTCAAAACAAAACATGCAGCGACTCCACAACATGGAGCCGGCGGCAACAGCGAGAATAGAAGTTACGCCTTCTTTGTTTGCCTGAACATTTGGGCGGCATTATGCAAATCTTCCCACATCATGACGTAGACGTGGGGTCATGTTAGAAAGAGCTGTTTTAGGTAGGAGTGGTTGAATCTTAACTTTTATTTCTTAATATTTAATATCTCTTTGGATTTGAGACTTTAGTCTTTGCAACTTTACAGATCTTCTTTATGCACCAAGAGCTTGTAACACTCCAAAGAGAAAGGAAAATTTAAAATCGCATCATATGACCCCTTTAAATAAGTGACAAGAAGCCACTGAAGTTTTGACTTTGAACACCCAATTTCTTCAAATAAGACATTGTACCTTGAAGACATCCGAGATATACAGTAGAAGACAAAACATTATAATCAAACAGACATGACTCCATTTGCTGTAGTGAGAACCACTGTGAAAGAAATTGAGAGCCAACAAACAGATGAAATGTGGGGGAGAAATAGAGTGAGTCTCTTGTTGGGGCATTCATTTGAACGGCCTCCAAGCCATGAAGTGATTCCAGGCGATGCCATATGATTTAAATCAGAGACACAGCTCAATAAAGCTGCCTCTGTTCTACTGCCACATGCCCAGGGTGGAGGGCACCCAGCTAACCCCCTCCTTCTGTCTCCATCAGGACTTGATGGAAAGTTCCAGAGCACAAACCCATAAATGGTGAAGCTGACTTTCCATATCTTAATACAGATTACAAAAACAAGTTTTCATAACTGACACACGTGACTGCAATACATTGCATTTTTAAAGAATCATGTTTATAGTCTCAGATCTAGCTATTAATATTTTAAATATATTATAATCAGGAGTTTCCATTGATTTTATTGTTTTCATTTGGCAGGTCCAATACCTGGTACCTTTTTGCAATTTAGATTTGAATTAAGACATAATTTATAGTGTTCACTCCTTTTAATCTACTTATAAGTAGACTATTCTCTCTTCTGTCTCTTTGTGCCTGTCTCGCTCTTTTAATTGCAGTCTGTTGCTCTGTAAGGCTGTGTTCATGTGGAGCAGGGCTGCAGTAAACTGTTCCACATGTGAGGCCTGTGCAGAATGGCCATGTTTCAGAAAGCATCAACACTTGATCCTGCTCTGATCATTCACACACAAACACAGATCTACATTCAAATACACCTCACCGTCCCATGTACTCTACTGAATGACTTGTACATGACCTTTTTTTTTTTTTTTTTATCTATTAAAGCCCCAAATTTCCAAAACTGAATTCCTTATATTTTCTTCATTCCTTCTTCTTTGACTCACTGTCCTTTGAAAATCCCCCTTCTTGACATGTTTTCGTCTTCAGCGGTTTCTTCATCTCATTCAAGATGACAGTTTCCAAGATGTTTTCAACAAAGTGATGAGAAAAACAATAATAAAAAAGAACAGGATGAAAGAAAACAATAAGGATGTGTTTAGAAAAGAAAAGAAAAGAAAAGAAAAGAAAAGAAAAGAAAAGATTAGAGTATGTAATAGAAGAGAAAAGAGAAGAGTAAGGAAAGGAAAGAAATGATAGGATTATAGGACTTTGCATTTTGTATTGTTGTTTTATGAAGCATATAGACAATCAAACAGAATCAAAATTAAGTACTTAGAAATAAAAAAAAAAAGATCAAAATGAGAACAAAACAGTAAACAAAAGAGGAAAAGGCAAAGGCAAAGGCAGGAATGAAACATTCCTCTATTGTGCAGAAGTTTCTCATTAATTAGACACACATTGGGCATAAGGAGAAGTCTGGTGTGTGTGTGTGTGTGTGTGTGTTTGTGTGTGTGTGTGTGTGTGTGTGTGTGTGTTTTGGGGTGAATGAGGCCTTGCAGCATATAAAATGCAATGGTTTTATTTCACCTAGTAAAATGGAGCAATAACAAGCTGCTATACAGGAGAACTGCCTTTACAAGTTAATGACTTGTAAGTAAAGTGTACCCAGCATTCACCCAGAGTGTACCTTATATTAAATGTGTTTATTTTTGCATGTATGTATATATATATTTATTTATTCAAACAGCATTTCAATAAGATATTACTTTTATGACATGACATGACATTACATTTACTTTTAATTTTATGCACACACATGTTGGGACTTTTGTTGATTTTATATTAAACTAATAACATTTGTTATATCATAACCGTAGCCAACCTCTAAACTTAATAGGTTTTTTTTAACCCTTATATTAATCCATGTTCCACACACAATCTGTACAGTTGTAAACTATTAAAGGAATAGTTCGCTCAAAACTGAAAATTTACTCACCCTCACTCTTGGAGCAGATTTGGGGAAATTAAGCATTCCATCACTTTCTCACCAATGGATCCTCTGCAATGAATAGGTGCTGTCAGAATCAAACAGCTGATAAAAACATCATAATAATCCACAAGTAATCCAATTAATGCAATTATTAAAATCTGTGTGTGTACCATAATCCATAATAATGCTTCCGCCAGTTACATAGGTCCATCACCTGTTGTCTCTCACATCAACATCCAGCCACATATTTGCATATTTCTCTCCTGATTCAGATCAGATGAGATGACTTCTTTTTATTATGGATTATAGAATCATGAAGTTAAAATGTTGTAATGATGGACTAGTTTATTTATTTTTTTTTTTTTTTTTTTCTTTTTATGAACTTTGATGGACTGGAGTAGTGTGGATTACTTGTGGATTATTGTGATGTTTTTATCAGCTGTTTGGACTCTCATTATGGTGGAACCCATTCACTGCAGAGGATCCATTCGTGAGCAAGTGATGCATTGCTAAATTTCTCCAAATGAATAAATTATTTAAGGTCCATTACTCATGCTTGACTTCTAGTTTCTTCCATCTAACCTATGTCCCTACCCTCCAGATGGACACATGCCGCAGGGCTGTAGGGTCTGCTCCCTCATGTGGCCCTCCGCGGGGTGCACACCTTTACACTGTCAACAAAAGCGCCTGTGTGTACCCTGCCTCAATGCTGCCTTTATAGGACGGGCCGCCTGGCAGAGTTTGCCTGGTCTGGGTCTGCTCTCATTTACCAGCGTGAACAAAGGGAGGGAGGAAGGGAGGGGGTACAAAGAAAGGAGGTAATGAGGTAATGCCTACAAAGTTTCTATGATGCAATATTGGGAAATATTTATCTCAGGTGAGTAACACAGAGACGAGATAAATGCAGTCAATGCTGAAGGTCTGGACAACACTGAACATGTTTCTAAGAAATCAACAGATCTCATCAACTTTTCCTGTCAATTCATCCTTCATAAAAAATCAATTAATGTTCCTTAATATTAGCAATATAAGATGTCTACCCTAGTATTACAAATAAAGGTTATTCAAAGGTCCTTTGCAGCACCACAGAGTTGTGTGAAACCTGATCTGCCACTTGACAGAATTGAACCAAAACAGGCAGACGCCAACACGGAGAGGTGGCAAGACATGTCCTCATTATTGAAATCGATTAACAAAAACTAAAGCTAAAAGAAACCAGGCTACACTACATTAGCATTTTTACTACTAAACTTTCTGCTTTCTGTACTACTACTTCTGAAACTTGGCATTGGCGTGTGTAAATATTGTTGGCATGAGAAATGCCTATGATGTTCGTTTGGATAGAAGATTCTTTGGATGGCAGTATGTAGATGACCAATTGTAAGTGTAAGTTTTTTGTTTGTTTTTTGCCTGAAGGTGTGTTTTAGTTTAAATGGTTAACAGATTTTTGTTAATACAACATTTTATACCACAAAAAAAATAAAATAAAATAAAATAAAATAAAATAAAATTAAATTAAATTAAATTAAATTAAATAAAAAAATACAACTGTGGATCTGTCAAAATCTGTCTGTTTGTTTGAGCATCCTGACCAGTCCGACACAGCAACACAGGCTCAACCAATGGTGTGAATTTCATATGGGATTTTCTGTTTGGCCGATCAATGGAAGACATGGGAAATGTCCAGGAAAACAATTATTTTATAAAATAATTATATATATATTGAATGAGTCGAATGAGATTAAAATGTTTTCATAACAGTGACATGATCTTGGAATACAAACCAAAAGCTATACACAATGCAGAACCCATTTTACCACCTTAATTTATGACTAAGAGTAGGAACATCCAATTAGCAGTAAAAAAAAAAAAATGGAAAAAAGAAAAAAAACAACACTTTTTGACACGTTTAGTGTGTAATTAAATGAGTGGGGAGAAAATGTTAAAAATTTTCCTGCCCTTCAAAACACACAATCTTCTATAGACTGTGTAATTAAATGAGTGGGGAGAAAATGTTATATTTTTTATTGAATTTTATATAGACTATAGACACTTTATTTCAAAGAAAGGCAATATTATGACATTACAACACACTGTATGTAGCACCCTGGCACAGAATGGCATGAATTCATCAAAGTCAACTTCTCAGTAAATTAACACATGAAAAAATGTTCTGTATTCATGAAATGCTCTCTTTGGATTTGAACAGTGCTGCTTGGGCACAACACTTCAACACTTAAATGATTTGTTCATATTAAACCAGGCCTTTATGCACTTTGAATATGGATTTTAAAAAGCTCTGCCTCGGCACCTGGTCACGGCCGTGTGTGACACAAGCTGACTTTGCTCCAGGTTCGAGAGAGCTTGCCTTTGATGCGTGCTAATGAATTGGGTTTTGCACCTTCAACAAGAGCCCTGCAGTTCCCCAAAGAAACGAAAGGCAGCCACAAAGGCAAAACACGTCTGGAAAAACATGAACTAAGAGGGAATAATTACATTGCTGAAATATGAGCCATAAATCAAGGTGCCTTGAGGGAGGTTGTGAACTTCAAACCAAAGGATGTGGTGCATTAAAACACAGACATGTAAGGCAGGGATTTTCACATACAGCCTACGGGCTCACCAAATACCATTATTGTACACAAGCGTGCATGCAACAAAACTGAGACCCAGAGTCACATATTTCACAAAACCAGCATGTTTAAATGTCCATGCACATGGGTGTGAGACAGCTCATGAATGTTTACACACGTGCATGCACATTTTCGACTCTATTCACAGCATGTGTATGCTTTAAAGCTTTAAACTGTACACTTACCAATCCATAGCAAAAACATACAGATGCAGGTAATAGCTTACATGTCCATCCTCCAATAAATTGAAACACAAATCTCCCGTCCTCCCAAAATATTTTTATGAGTGTGGTCACTGTTGGTGCACAATAACTTCAATTTATGAACGTCACTCTGTCGTTGGCTGTGTAGTAAAAAGTGGTCAGAATATGCATCAATATTATTAATGGCCTCAGTATTGTATACAGTTAGTTGACACTAGTACAGAGCTCTTTTTATAAGTCCTGGCACAGTGAACAGATTCATCAAAATCATAGTTCACCCGAATATTCTGTCACTATTTACTCACCCTCATTTTGTTAAAATACTTTAAAAAGCATGTTTGCCTTTTCAGTGAAAGTTAATGGGGTCCAAATTAATGGGGATGGAATGAAAGAAAGAATATCATACAGGTTTGGAACAACATGATGGTGAGTAAATGGACATTTAAGACCTGAAATGCACTCTTCAAAAGTATGTAAATGCAAGTGCTTCTAGCTTTGTCACAAGGGGTGCTACAATAGGTATTAACATTATCTGTCTTCTACATTCAGCTTATCATTGCAGAACAACAGTTTGAAGAGGATCTCTCTGAGCAACTTAGATAAATTGTTGATATGTTTATATAGGTAACTAGGCAGCACTTTATTTTACAGTCCTGTTCCACATGTAAAAACTATGGACTTATTATAGTAATTACAATAACTAGGTACTAACCCTAAACCTTCATCTAAACCTAACCATAACCCGTGTATTTATCTTATATTACCCAGTATTTGGTAGGCTACTGTAAGTACATTATAAGTACAAGTAAGTGCATGTAAGTGCATTCTGTGCTAATTTAAATTGTGCTAATTCTGTAAATGCACTTTTGATTGCTTTAAAAGGATAAAAAGGCATTGTCAGTTTCATCTATCACTTGACAGACAGTTCACTTTATTAGAGAGTGGTTTCTGTGTGTTGTATGTGAAAGAAAATACCCCACCCCCCTAACACACAAACACACAATTCGACTATCAGTTGACTAGACTTGATAATTCTAATTCTACTATGTAATTCCTTAGTTGGGGACACCCCTAGATTTTTGTTACTATTTATAAATGCACATAAAGGTACTCTGTACTTGCAATGCACTGGCCAAGCATTCGTATCTGCATCTGTTCTTTCATAAAAAGACTTTGACCTGACACTGCGGCACAAACAGTCTGATAACTGATTTCTCACTTTAGAGCAAAAATGTCCTAAAGAATCTCCAATTCCAAAAATGTACAATCTACATCCAGATCATTGAATAATCATTTAGCGTTTATAAAATGAGTGAAATTGTTTGTATTATAGCAAGTTCTGACACAGATGACAACTTTGAATATGAAACACACAATGGTGCCATTACATGGACCAGATTCTGTTGGTTGACCCCAGCAGTTGAAAGGTCCTGGCTGTAGTCACCTTTTAGTGCCTGAAGCAATGAGTGTGGGTCAGAGGTCACGTCTAATTAAGATTGTGGCCAGGTATGAACACACACTCAACACACAGTGAGCTAAATTACATCTTTGTCTACTGCTGTGGATCATGTTTTAGTTAGACACATTAAGCTCCTGCTCTTTTATTAAAAGGTTTAGTTTCTCTATATGAAAAAAAAAAAAACCTTCAGGAACATCAGGACTGTTTTTACCTCCTAAGCGTGTCATCTGTAATGTTTCAACACAACACATTTCTCTAATAAGCCACATCTAAACTGCTTTTAAAATTCCAAATGGTTCTAGTCACTCCCTTTGTTCTTTTTGGCATCTCCACCAACTGTTGTATGGTTCCTTTTCTTTATTTCTGACCATCTTTCTCACAAATAATCAATCTAAATGCACTGTGGATGGAGCAGCAGTAAAGTATTAACACAGGCCCGGTACAGACTTCCAGCGCATGAACACTTCTACACAACCTCTGCATGAATTCTGTAGGTCCTCTCCGTGAATTACACCATCTGCAGTCAACTTTACTATTGTATTACCTGCTCAGTGTCAGGTGGTACAGGATGTGCTATGGGAAACTGGCTCCAGAAGTTAGCTCAGTCTGATAAAACGCCATTTTCATAATTGACTTATTATTATTATTATTATTATTATTCTATAAAAGTGAAATGCTCTCCTTTACTTTTTATGGGTTGGATTGGGGTATGTTAGGGTAGTTACTTTTTTATTTAGTTATTTTTTATAAAACAATAGATGCTTTTGCTGCTGATTTGGATAACTAATTAAATGTGTATCTTACGTGACATGGACCGAACTAAAGGAAAGGGGTTGATAGAAGCAGCTCAGAGTTGACAGACAAGCAGAGACAGTAAGAAGTCGAGAGACAGACAGCATTCTCTGCCTGATGGTACTGTCATTCACAAAACGCTGAGAACAATAAGAACCGGAGGGAGGTGCTGTTAAAGTCTCTAAATAGAGTGCTCTCTCACTTTCTCTCCCTGTCAGTCACACACATACACCACACCGGTGCAAATAGGAGCAATGCGTTTAAAGTGCAGCTAGACTAGACAAACAACGCCAGCCTGAGAGGTGAGACGAGCACAGCGCAAGACATCGTACTGACAGATTGACTGATGAGCTGTAACTCACAAACGCATGCCCTAATTATTGTGCTTGTGTACCTCATGAACACACTTAGTTTACAAACTCGTTTAAGGCGTTTTTCAGTATAAATTATCTCCACAGAGCAAACAATCGCTCTGTCGATCATGATTGATGGTGTTTATTTATGGATATGTATGCATTCAATCTCAGCTCAGCCATATGATGATGGTTTCAGGGAATGACTTTCTAATTTTTATTTACAATGTAAAAGAAATATGTTTAGGAAACATAGTCACACACTTAGGCTAATGACGCATAATGGTCTAAATGAGTTTCCATAAAGCAGGTGCATACACACCCAGGGACTAGTACACAAGCAAACCTCTATCTTTGAAATACCAATACTTTATTAGACCTTGGTAACCATAGTTATTGTTATTATACTGTAAAAAAAAAAAAAAAAAAAAAAATGGTAAGCTCTTGATCAGTCTTTTTTAGTGTACCTATGCATTTTTTTGTTTACATATGCCATGTTAACACATGACATGCACATACAGTGGTGTGAAAAAGGTTTTGCCCCCTTCCTGTTTTTTTATCTTTTATTTTTTGCATATTTGTCACACTTGAATTATTCAGATCATCAAACAAATTTTAATATTACACAAAGATAACCCAAGTAAATACAAAATGCAGTTTTGAAATAATTATTAAATTTATTAAGGGAAAATGCTGTCCAAACCTGCCTGGCACTACGTGAAAAAGTAATTACCCCCTAATTCTAATAACTGGTTGTGCCACACTTTAAAGCAACAACTGCAATCAAATGTTTGCAATAACTGGCGATGAGTCTTTCACATCGCTGTGGAGAAATTTTGGCCCACTCTTCTTTGCAGAATTGTTTTAATTCAGCCACAGTGGAGCATGAACGGACCGTTTAAGGTCATGACACAGCATCTCAGTTGGATTTAAGTCCGGACTTTGAATTGGCCACTCCTAAACCGTAATTTTTTTAACACCATGTTTGACTATTGGTATGATGTTCTTTTTATGAAATGCTGTGTTGCTTTTATGCCAGATGTAATGGGACACACCTTCCAAAAAGTTCAACTTTTGTCGCATCAATCCACAGAATATTTGCCCAAAAGTCTTGGGCATAATCAAGATGTTTTTTGGCAAATGTTAGACG
The DNA here is from genome assembly GCF_018340385.1 of Cyprinus carpio. NCBI lineage: Eukaryota > Metazoa > Chordata > Actinopteri > Cypriniformes > Cyprinidae > Cyprinus > Cyprinus carpio. Next base: position 3,018,795 of record NC_056582.1, on the reverse strand, counting down.
AGCCTTTGTGTTTTTTTTTGGTCAGCAATGGCTTTTGCCTTGGAACTCTCCCATGAATGGCGTTTTTGCCCAGTCTCTTTCTTGTTGAATCATGAACACTGACCTTAATTGAGGCAAGTGAGGCCTGTAATTTTTTTAGATGTTGTTCTGGGTTCTTTTATGACCTCCTGGATGAGTTGTCGTTGTGCTCTTGGAGTAATTTTGTTAGGCCGGCCACTCGGTTCACCACTGTTCCAAGTTTTCTCTATTTGTGGATAATGGCTCTCTGACCGTGGTTCGCTGGAGTCCCAAAGCCTTAGAAATGGCTTTATAACCCTTTCCAGAATGATACATGTCAACTATTTTGTTTCTCATATATTCTTGAATTTCTTTAGATCGTGGCATGATGTTTTGCTCTTTAAACATGCTTCACTTTGTCAGACAGGTTCTATTTAAGTGATTTCTTGATTCAACAGACCTGGCAGTAATCAGGCCTTGATAGTAAAATTTAACTCAGCTTTCTAAAATAATGTGGTTAATCACAGTTCTTTCATGATTTAACAGGAGGGGGCAATTCATTTTTCACGCAGGGCCAGGTAGGTTTAAACAGCTTTCTTCCCTTAATAAATGAAATCATAATTTAATAACTGCATTTTGTATTTACTTGCATTATCTTTGTGTAATATTAAAATTTGTTTGATGATCTGAATTTTTTAAGTGTTACAAATATGTAAAAAATTTAAAAAACAGGAATGGGGCAAAAACATTTTCAAGGCACTGCACCTGATTTTATATATGTTATATTTGATAATTGACATAATATGATATATGTAATTTCATATATGACATATTTCAGCCTGAGGTGAACAAAGGTTTTGTTCAGTTAGTTTTGAGCTGATCTAAATATATACATATCTGGAGAGTCCCTTACACAACTCCTGAAAGTGTGTTAGCCAAATAAATGCTGACAAAAACCCACGAAAGCCAGCATAGTTAAAGCTACAGCAGCACACAGAGCAGCAGGACAGGACAAGAACAATTCTGTGAGCTAAAACCTACTTCATGCTTTTAGAGATCATCAAATATGTGGTTGGTACATGATATGACAGTGTTTATTCCACCTTCTTAAAATTAGGATGTTCAGTTCTTCAGATCAGTGTTTTCTTGGGTTCTTTACATCAGTAAAGATGATGATCTAAAGAATGAGTGGAACGTACAAAGTTCTCCGATGTAAAACCTAGCTGCAATTGGATCTAATTGCCATCCTAATGTTTAAGAACCTAGAGGAAAACTTTACTGCCCAGAGGTTGCTGTTTCAAAACTTGAGGAACTTGGAAGATACAGTAGCAATTATGTATTGTCTCATATTCAATCAAATTCCTTAGAAAAAAAGTAAAAATAGATGCAAAAATCAGATGCAAGATTCTCTGTGTGAGCATCATTTATCTCACTGTATAGGAGAACCAATTAAAAATTTTCTCAGTTCTGGTCTTTCCATTGGGAGATCATCTGAATGAATGGGTATGGAGTAGCTCTTTTCTGACCTCCCTGAACAAACCCACAATATATACTTCCAGTAAGGAAGCAAGAGCAATCCCAACACAAACATTTTATTACTCATTCAAAACAGCTAATTTTAATATGTCCATTGTATTTGGATAATTTAAAGTGCTCGCATAACCTTCAAAAAGGCTATTGACAAGGTCTCACCTGTCCACTTGTGATATTAACGCATCTAATCATCTAAATAAACAAATAAATAACAACCCTAATCACTGCAGTTTACTCATTTGCTGTTGCTGTGTTTAAAAAGGTCATCAAGCAAAGAAAGGAAAAAATGGAAAAGCATGTTTTCTAATAGCAACTACCCAGAAGAATTATGCATGAATCTGTCTGAGCATGTGAGAGTATGATTAGGAATATTACGTCATTACGGCTAAAGTCAAATCAAAACAAGACATTCATCAGAAGTCTATTGTTCTGAAGTGGATATAGTCAGTGTGTGTGAAGGTTAAAGGGATAGTTCAACCAAAAATGAAAATTTTATGTTTATCTGCTTACCCCCAGGGCATCCAAGATGTAGGTGACTTTGTTTCTTCAGTAGAACACAAACTGAGATATTTAGTTCAAACCGTTGCAGTCTGTCAGTCATGTAATGGAAGTGGATGGGAATCACTGCTTTGAGAGTCAAAAAACATACATACACACACACACACACACACACACACACAAAAAAAAAACAAATTAAACCCTGCTGCTCCTGACGATACACTGATGTGTAAAGACACAAAACAATCAGTCTGGGGAAGAAACTGAACAGTATTTATAGCTTGATTTCACCAAGTACAACTTGTTCCTGGATCAACATCCTTGTTGATCTTAAAACAACATTCCATTCAACCAATCAGAATTGAGACAAAACTTTTCAGGAAATATCTGTTTTAGGCTTACAATCAGGGTTAGGTGCTTCTACACCCTTGTTAATCAGCTGTCATTTCCCACTGATTTGAGGAATAAATTATGGGTAGGGTTAGGTTAAGGGGTAGGGATTGGGTTGGGTTAAGTCTATATTTTTGGACAATAATGTTGATCCAGGATCATCAAAAGATGTTGATCCATGGGAACATGTCTTACTTGGCAAATCACAGCGACCACACATCATTGTATCGTCACGAGCCGCAGGGTTTAATTTGGTTTTTGTTGTGTATGTTTTTTTTTTTTACTCTCAAAGCCGTGATTCCCATCCATTTCCATTATATGACTGACAGACTGCAACGGTTTGAGTTAAAAATCTTTGTTTCTGTTCTACTGAAGAAACAAACTCACCTACATCTTGGATGCCCTGGGGGTAAGCAGATAAACATAAATTTTTCATTTTTGGGTGAACTATTAAGCAAGTATTTGACAAATTTAGAAGAGACAAACTCTTGCTTTGATAAGGCACAAATCACCAGATGACAGTTCTGACCAGATGACACAAAAATTTAACACTAGCAAAATATCTCCATGTCTTCAGATTTGTTTTCTGACCAGATCTTCTGAAATCCATCCTCAGAACTTGCTCAGTGATACACCATGCAAACAAATCCTATCATAAGATGTAAAAACACACTGTAGAAAAGGTATATATGTATGTATATATATATATATATAATATATATATATATATATATATATATATATTATATATATATATATATATATATATATATATATATATATATATATAATGTACATACCCAAATCAAACTTCATAATATTCCTTTCATAGAATAATGCTTTTCATAACATCTAAATTGTTACATTCTACAGAACGCTTTTGAGTAGCAAACCCAAATAAGCATTGTTTGGTGTATCAGTGAAGTTCTAAGAAACCTCAAACCTCAGCAGTCTGTCATTTCCTAGCAGCAGGTTGAAGCCGTCGGTTTTTGATTTCATCAATGTCTGAACTTGATAAGAAGTATTCTGCTGATGGGCCGCCATCTCACCTCACTGACATGTAACTGCCAATTTAGCCACACTTAATGGCACATACGTATGTATCTCTCTCTCTCACTCTCACACACACACACACAAAACATTACAGACGCACAACACAGGCAAATTCATGCAAACGGTCACTGATAAAGAAATTTTCATGACTCTTTCTCTTTCACTTTTTCTCTAATCTTGTCTTAAATTCAAACTAATCAACAGAAAATTCCAGACTATTACACATACAAATCTATACGCAGGAATTTCCTGTGCAACACACATTTATTCTTGCTCTAACATGTCTTTCTCAGTCTCTTTCGTTTTCATGAGAAGGACTCTATGCTGTTGGGGAAAAGCTGTAAATTGAAATAAAAATCTTTTGAAACTTTCTAAACTTATTTCTTGTCGTCTGTTAAAGTCTGGTGGATATCAGACTTACCTGATATGATGGATTCTGCTGAGGTCTGAAGTGAAAGCTTGAACCGAGCGTATGAAAGCAGCACAGTAATTTATACTTGATTGCACCAAGTACAACTTGTTCTGGATCAACATCCTTGTGGATCTTAAAACAACATTCCATTCAACCAATCAGAATTGAGACAAAACTTTTCAGGAAATATCTGTTTTAGGCTTACAATCAGGGTTAGGTGCTTCTACACCCTTGTTAATCAGCTGTCATTTCCCACTGATTTGAGGAATAAATTATGGGTAGGGTTAGGTTAAGGGGTAGGGATTGGGTTAAGTCTATATTTTTGGACAATAATGTTGATCCAGGATCATCAAAAGATGTTGATCCAGGAACATGTCTTACTTGGCAAAATCACAGCGACCACACATCATTGTATCGTCACGAGCCGCAGGGTTTAATTTGGTTTTGTTTGTGTATGTTTTTTTTTTTTACTCTCAAAGCCGTGATTCCCATTCACTTCCATTATATGACTGACAGACTGCAATGGATGGAGTTAAAAATCTTTGTTTGTGTTCTACTGAAGAAACAAACTCACCTACATCTTGGATGCCCTGGGGGTAAGCAGATAAACATAAATCTTTCATTTTTGGGTGAACTATTAAGCAAGTATTTGACAAATTTAGAAGAGACAAACTCTTGCTTTGATAAGGCACAAATCACCAGATGACAGTTCTGACCAGATGACACAAAAATTTAACACTAACAAAATATCTCCATGTCTTCAGATTTGTTTTCTGACCAGATCTTCTGAAATCCATCCTCAGAACTTGCTCAGTGATACACCATGCAAACAAATCCTATCATAAGATGTAAAAAAAACACTGTAGAAAAGGTATATATGTATGTATATTATATATATATATATATATGTGTGTATATATATATATATATATATATATATATATATATATATATATATATATATATATATATATATATAATGTACATACCCAAATCAAACTTCATAATATTCCTTTCATAGAATAATGCTTTCATAACATCTAAATTGTTACATTCTACAGAACGCTTTTGAGTAGCAAACCCAAATAAGCATTGTTTGGTGTATCAGTGAAGTTCTAAGAACCTCAAACCTCAGCAGTCTGTCATTTCCTAGCAGCAGGTTGAAGCCGTTTTTGTTGATTTCATCAATGTCTGAACTTGATAAGAAGTATTCTGCTGATGGCCGCCAGCTCACCTCACTGACATGTAACTGCCAATTTAGCCACACTTAATGGCACATACGTATGTATCTCTCTCTCTCACTCTCTCTCTCTCACACACACACACACACACAAAACATTACAGACGCACAACACAGGCAAATTCATGCAAACGGTCACTGATAAAGAAATTTTCATGACTCTTTCTCTTTCACTTTTTCTCTAATCTTGTCTTAAATTCAAACTAATCAACAGAAAATTCCAGACTATTACACATACAAATCTATACGCAGGAATTTCCTGTGCAACACACATTTATTCTTGCTCTAACATGTCTTTCTCAGTCTCTTTCGTTTTCATGAGAAGGACTCTATGCTGTTGGGGAAAAGCTGGAAATTGAAAAAAAAATCTTTTGAAACTTTCTAAACTTATTTCTTTGTCGTCTGTTAAAGCATGGTGGATATCAGACTTACCTGATATGATGGATTCTGCTGAGGTCTGAAGTGAAAGCTTGAACCGAGCGTATGAGAGCAGCACAGTTGACTTGTATAAGTCAGATGTGTCTCTCTGTGTGAATAAAGAAGCCTGTTGCATTCCGCATTTTCTTTTTCACCCCCCCCCCCCACCACCACTACCACTCACTCTACCTCCTCATTCGCTCTCTGGCATTCTTGCCCTCCCTCTTTCAATCAAATTTTCTCTGCCATGCATGTCTTCTTTACAGCTGTTGTAGCTTTGGGTACAGTAAAATGCTCCCCGTAATTCTCTCAGAAATCACTGTACTCTTTGATTCATAAATACAGCCCTGGTCATGTGACGTGATAATTCAAATATACAGGGCTTTTTTTAGAAACCACAGAATGCCTTTAGGGATGGAAAACCAGGGCCAGATAGCTTAAGTTTCCCCCTCTCTGCCCCCTCCACTGGATCTGCTCTATCTTCTAAACGTCTTCTCTTATAGCATCTCTCCAGCCCCCTCAGTTACCACCCGCCTTCTTCTGGGTGTCAGTTTCTACAACCTATTATCCCTCCATCTCCTTCCACATTTCCTAGTCAAACTGCTTGCTCAGCTTTTCTTTCCCCCATAATTATTTTCCCTCTGTCTGTTCTCATGCCATCATGGTTTCTTTTGTCTATTGTCTTGCTTAAGGTCAGTTTTTTCATTCATTTCATGTTTACTACTAGATACTGTGGCTATTGTATTTCCCCCAAAAAATCTCATGTCATTCTTCCCACTTAAAGAATTGTACTCTTAAAAATAAGGGTTTTTGCAGTGATGCCATAGAAGAACCATTTTGGGTTCCCCAAAGAACTTTTCAGTGAAACAGATTTTGCGAAATGTGATTTCAACAGGATTTCAACCACATATGAATGAATTCATTGTTTTTTTCAGTTCACACTTGCTAAATATTATCAGATTCCAATTGAATATGCACAAAAAAAAGTTTGAAGAACTTTTTAATAAAATAACTTTTCTATGATTTCAGAAAACGTCTCCAGGTTACGCATGTAACCATGGTTTCCCGAGGGAAAGAGACGCTGCATAAAAATGCTATGGGAATGCCTTCAGTGTGACCATGCTCTGAATCCCGTGTGTAATCAGTTCAATGGATGAGCGAGATGTCACGGGTGAGGTGACGTAGTGACCAGAACCCTTAAAAGCATGTGCGGTGGATACAGTGGCAGCTTCTGGGAAATGAAGTAAGCGCTCATAGGGATGCCCGCAGTATGGCACTGAGACGCAGTGTCTCGTTCCCTCAGGTAACCATGGTTACATGCGTACCCTGGAGACGTTCCCCTTTAGGAACTCGAGCTGTGCCAAAACGTTATGGTAAAGAGTATGCCCACACCACCAGACTTACAAATCCCTGCCTAGTGTGGAAGAGCATAGCTAAGGCAAGAGAAAGGAGTCAGGAGTGGCACAGAATGCAGGTTGGCACCTGACAAGTAGGCGGGGCCATCCCTCCCAAAGGCCAACTTCAGAAGGAGTGAGTCTTGACCCCCAAATGAGAGGGGAGATCAGAGGACTCGAGGCTATGGAATAGCATCCTGATCCACTGCTTAGCATAAGATTCTCTGGCCGGAGGCCTCAGCCACAGCACACCCTGGAGGAAACGTTTTACCAGGGGGTGTCTGGCCACTGACTGGCCACTGAGAGGAGCGTGGTAGGCTGCAAAGGCGACCACGTAGACCTTCAAGGTGGAGTGGGACAACCCTGCAGAGAATCGGGCCTGCAGGAACTCCAGCACTGTACCATCTGGGCAGTTAACTGGGTCGAGCTGGTGGTCTCTGCACCAAGAAGTGAACGTTTCCACTTTAAGGCATACAGTTTCCTCGTACAGGGAGCTCTGGATTGGAGGATGGTCTCAACAACCTCAGTTGAGAGACCGGAAGCTATGAGTTGTGCCCCCTCAGAGGCCAACAGATGAAGCCTCAGCCTCAGCAGTGGAGCTGGAGGAGTCACAAAGAACCAGAGGGGACAGTGCGATGTCTCCTGAGTTGCAAACCAAGCAAGAAAGAACCACAAAAGAACCACAGCACGGCCATCCAATACTGGAGAGCGGGAGGTGGATCTGCTGGGTGAGGAAGAAGATAGGGACTCGCCCGTCTCCATTCCCTCCACCAAATCCATATGAGAACCCCACGAGTGCAGCTGCAGCCCATGAGAGAGCCTTCTGAGAGCGAAGCATATGCAATTACAAATGCTCACAATGTGGGCAGTCAGCTCCCTCAAGAGATCTGCATGCTTCACTCCCAAGCAGACAACACAAAACTGTGTGTGTCCATACCCAAAAAATAGCACAGGCAGAGAGGAAGGCCAGGTGAAGAATCTGGTTTCCAAAAATCTAGACAGGAGAGTGGTTTTCTATGTCTCTGGGTCCCAAGAGGGCATAAAGAGTCGCGGACGGAGCAACACCAGACCACACTCATCCTCCTCTCTTGCCAGCAGGCAGCAGTTTGAAAGCATCATCGAAGGCCCTACTCACGGACCCTTCTGTCAAAGCGTGGAACCAGGTAAGTGTTGCACTGCACACTCAGACCCCTCTTCAGGTCCCTGCGTTCCACCTCGCTGCCTCACCTTGGGTATGTCGGTGGTCCTGCAGGTCCAGCTTGTGTGGTGTCTGGGTACCTGGCTACCCATACCATCTCGCAGGTTCCTGCGGAACATCGGACCTAGCTATGCGATTCAGTTTGCTCGGTGTCCCCCCAAGTTCAGCGTCATCCACTTCACATCGTGAAGGTCACTGATGCTCCTGCCTTGTGTGTGGAGATCGCAGTCCTACTGGCGAAGGATGCGATAGAGCCGGTCCTTCCAGCCAATATGGTGCTGGGGTTTTACAGCCCCTACTTCATTGTATCCAAGAAAGGCGATAGGTTACGACCGATATTGGACCTGCGTGTCTTGAACCGGGCCCTTCACCAGTTACCATTCAAGATGTTGATGCAGGAATGCATCTTCGGGTGCATCAGTGCCTGAGATTGGTTGGCAGCTATCAATCGGAAGGACGCATACTTTTATGTGTCAATCCTTCTGCACCACAGTCCATTGCTGCGGTTCACATCCAGAGGACGAGCATATCAGTACGAGCTCCTGTCCTCCGGGCTGTCCCTGTTGCCCCGTATCTTCACGTAAGTTGCGGAGGCAGCCCTTGTTCCTCTGAAAAAACAGGGCATTCACATTTTCAGCTACCTGACGACTGGCTCGTATTAGCTCAGTCACAGGATCAGTTGTGTGCACACAAGGACTTGGTGCTTTTGCACCTCAGCCGGTTGGGCCTTCGGGTCAACTGGGAAAAGAGCAAACTCTTCCTGGTATGGAGTTGGACTCGGTCGAACAGACAGAACGCCTCACACTGGAACGTGCTCAGTCGGTGTTGAACTGCTTGAATACGTTCAAGAGCAGGATGGCAGTCCCACTGAAACAGTTTCAGAGGCTCCTGGGGCATATGGCAGCTGCAGCATCAGTCATGCCATTGGGGCCGCTTCATATGAGAGCGCTTCAACACCGGCTCAATGGCCGAGTCCCGAGGTGGGCGTGGCAGCACAGCACTCACCAGGTCCAAATCACACTGGCCTGCCGCCAAACCTTCACCCCGTAGTCAGACCTGGCATTTCTAGAACAGGTCTCCAGGCATGCTGTGGATGCCTTTACCTCCAGCTGGGGGGCCATGTTTGACGGGCAGTGTCAGGGATGGACGGCCTGGATGGGCCCCCGACTGCACCGGCACATCAGTTGCCTAGAATTGCTGGCAGTGCGCCTTGCCTTGATCCATCTTAAAGGGTACTTACGAGGCAAGCACATACTAATCCGCATGGACAACACTGCAACCGCTGCATACATCAAACGACAAGGTGGTCTACGCCCTGGTTGCATGTCGCAACTCGCCCGCCAACCTCCTCCTCTGGAGTCAAAAGTATCTGAGGTCGCTTCATGCCATTCACATTCCTGGGCTGCACAACCAGGCAGCCAATGAGCTGTCACGAGCTGCGCTCCCGGGAGAATGGAGATTCAATCCCCAGATGGTCCAGCTGATTTGGAGTCGTTTTGGAGCCACTCAGGTAGACCTGTTTGCCTCTCCAGAAACCTCTCACTGCCAGTTGTTCTACTCTCTTACCGAGGGAACACTTGGCACGGACACACTGGCACACAGCTGGCTACGGGGCCTGCACAAGTACGCATTTTCCCCAGTGAGCCTTAGGTAGGATGAGGAGCAGGTCCTGCTTGTGCCGCCGTACTGGCCCACTCGGACTTGGTTCCCGGTAATGATGTTCCTCATGACAGCCCTACTGACTCAGAGACTGAGCTGTCTTCCTCCACCCTTCAAGTCTACATGGCTGTGATTGCTGCCAACCACGACCCTGTCGAAGGGAAGTCGGTGGGGAAGCATGACCTGATCATCAGGTTCCTTGGGGAGCGAGAATGCTAAATCCTCCACGGCCCCCATCCATACCTTCTTGGGGCCTGTCTCTAGTGCTCAGAGCACTACAGCAGGGCCTATTTGAGCCTTTGCAGACAGTCAAGCTGAAGTTTCTGTCAATGAAAACTCTACTCCTGCTTGTATTGGCCTCCATCAAGAGGGTAGGGGACCTGCATGCATTTTCGGTCGACGATCTGTTCCTAGTGTTCGGGCCGGCTGACTCCCAGGTAATCCTGAGGCCCCGGCCGAGCTATGTGCCCAAGGTTCCCACTACTCCCTTTCAGGGATCAGGTGGTGAGCCTGCAAGCGCTGCCCCCAGAAGAGGCAGACCTAGCCCTAGCTTTGCTTTGTCCGGTCCGGGAATTGAGATGCTATGTAGACGGGACACCAAGCTTCAGGAACTCAGACTAGCTCTCTGTCTGTCACGATGGCAGGCAGAAGGGGAATGCTGTCTCTAAGCGGAGGATGGCCCACTGGATAGTGGATGCCATCACCCTGGCTTATCAGGCACATGGTGTGCCCTGCCCATTCAGAATGTGAGCTCTCTCTACTAGAAGTGTTGAATCCTCCTGGGCGCTGGCTCGTGGCGCCTCGCTGACAAATATTTGTAGAGCTATGGGCTGGGAGACCCCAGACACGTTCACTAGATTCTATAGCCTTCATGTGGAGCTGGTATCCTCCTGTGTTCTCACCGCAAACAGGTAGAAGCACTGAGAACCTTCGGGTCAGCTTGCTAAAACCGCTCCAGAGAGTCCATATCGTAGACCCTATCGAGCTCCTCCATCCCCTCAGCAGCCAGACGTGGCAGAGTGTCCGGCGCCAGGCCCTCACTCAATGAATCTGTGAGAACCGGTAGAGGGCTGGGGTTCATATTTAGAGACTAAGTGGATCCCATATGTGTAAAATCCACAGTATAGTCTCAGAGCCTGTGTTTCCCCGGCAGACTTTATGCTATTTTTCCAAGAGAGTTACAAAGACCTCTAATCTTCCATATGTGCCTAAACGGTTGTTCATATGTGTAAGTGCTTCCAGAACCTCCTTCTGGAAGGATGGGTCTTCCGCAACGTTTCTGTCCCAAGTGGTACAGGTATGTTTTCCCAGTGTTATCTAGTCCTACTGAGTGGGCAGTGCCATAGCAGCAGTAGTTGGTCTTCTTGTGGTAAGCCCTGGCCTACAACAAAAAAAAAGTGGCCCAGGAGGCTTCCACAGAACACTGGAAGGGGCCGTATCTGTGGCCTTTTGTTAATGTTCCCAATTCGTTGGTCATCCAACATGACTTCGAGAGTGATTGACTGAAATGTAACGTCTTGGTTACGTATTGTAACCCTCATTCCCTGAAGGAGGGAATGGAGACATCACGTCTAGTTTAGATACACATTTAGTTTACACTTTGAATTGGATTGGTCTCTCTAACCAAGATACCAATTCATCGGTCACCCTACGTGACATCTCCATTCCCTCCTTCAGGGAACGAGGGTTACAATACATAATTGAGACGTTCTCTCCCCACTGCTCTTCTCCCTGTACAACAATGGGTAGAAATTGTAGAAATGTTTGAGCTCATTTTGAGACATTTGACATTTACACACTTTGTAAAGTTGTTGAGAGACTTGAGAGTTGTCCTGAGACTTTAGTGTTCCTATGGGTGCTCGTAAAGCATGGAGTTGTCTGAATAACAGGATGGGTAGAGAGACCCAGAAGCAACACAGCCTATTCACAAATTCTGGTTCATTTGCAAATGAATTAAATCAGGTTTACAGTAGGTTTGGCAAAACCACACTTGCAATTAGGGCTGACCAAGTTTGTGGCCATGTCTGGAATACTATCGCTCTTACAGAGGAGGAGATAGCTGGCTGTCTTCTGAGGGTAAACCCTCATAAAGCACCTGGCCCGAATGGTCTTAGGGGAAGGGCCATAGTAGGGTGCATTTACCAACTTAAAGGTGTTTTTACTAGATTATTTCAGATCTTGCTTGACACACACTTTCTTGGAAGAGAACCACAATCATCCCCGTGTCTAAAAACTGTAACCCTCTAACAACCCAATGACTTCATACCTATTGCCCTTACCAGCATTCTATGTAAATGCATGGAAAGGGTTGTGTTAAGGCGTATACTTATAAAGCACAGAGAGGCACTGATGATGCTTCTATAACTCTGATCCATGTGATTAGCAAGCACATTCAGCACCCTGGCACTTTTGCCAGAAATGTATTTATTGATTTTAGCTCAACGTTTAACACTGTCAGGACTGATATTTTATTTGATCGACTATTAAAACTAGATACCAATGGGCACTTTGTGTTATAGATCAAGGACTTTTTAACTGACCGTCCACAAAGAGTCTCTGTACAGAGTACCATGTCTGACGAGGTTATTCTGAGTCCCTCAAGGCTATGTGTTATCACCTGCATTATTTTCTATGTATACAAATGAAATGCAGATTTGTGAAAGAAATTTTATCTTACTTAAGTATGCCGATGACATGGCTATGGTTGATCTTATGGTCAGAAGAGAGAGGGATTTAGAGAGGGCCAACTTTGAGCATATAGACCTCCTGGTGTCAAACAGGTAGGTGCGAGGATAGTGCTCTGTCACTAAATGCTCTTGAAAACCAAGGAACTCATTGTCAGCACAAGGGGAGTGCAACCTACACGTCATCTGGTCATAATTGGGGTTTGACATGTTCAAATTGTAAATAGTTTTAAATATCTAAGGATTATCCTAGATTGTATCTTAACTTTTATTGAGCACACAGATTACACCTATAAGCAATGTAGCAATGTAGCCAATCGCAGACATATCTGTTGATTTTCTTGAACACAATTTGCCAATCAGAGGTGTTTAATTTATAATCCAAGAATCCTCTTATTATAATAAAACTTCCTAAAATTGTGGTGAACTAAAACGAGGAACAGCTTTTTAGTGATTATAAAGAGTGTTCTTTATGTGCTTTCTAGTCTATATTATCTATTTAGATTTGTATGTATTTGTTGTTGTTGTTGTTTTTGTTGTTGTTGTTGTTGTTGTTTTTTGGCCACATACACACTGCAAAGTTTGGGAAATGAAATCCGCATATTCATGCACAATTTACAATTGAAAGAGCAATAGACAAAACCAAAAATATACAAGAAAATGTATGTGCATTGAGGCTAGAGCACACTCATTAATTTTTTAAACACCCTCAGTATTTAATTCTGGAACCGGGCCTGGATAAATCTGTTTGAGCAGTTTTCTTTACCAGTAGCTCATATTTAGGGGATCATACAGAGTTTTATGTGGCAGTAGACTATGCTCCAAAGTTGGAAAATTTTGCAAGATATTAGTTTATTTCCTTCATGAAGATCTGTATACAGTTAAAGTACACAGTAAAGGACACGGACTTCATCGAATACTCCTCGCATCTGTTTATTTAATCATATGCATGGATTATTTGGTAATATTTAGTGTGAATCTCTGGTTTCAACAGCTCTGATACTGTATGATAAGCAACATGATTTGCGGCCGGCCAATGTTAACTTTATTTTATTCAGAACACAAAACATTATTTACCCCGTTTGCATCTGCGAGGCATTCATTACACTTTTATCCTATGTGTTTACGTCAGTATTTATCGAATGTCTGATACTTGACTGTTGTATTTTGCGGTTTGTGTGTTTCTGTTTGTGAACTGAATTCTTCATCAAGCACCCACCGGCAGAAACATAAATTTCCACCTGTGCCTGCTGGTATGGGAATCTGGGGGGTAGAAGCAAAAACAAGCTCACAAAGATTATTAACATAATTAGTAAGATTATTCTGTACCCCCAGAGGCAGCTGGTGGAACTGTATACAAAGCAGACCAGGAGGAAAGCCTCACAAATAGTTCAGAACTACACTCACCCTCTACAACATGAATATGAAAAACTTCCATCAGGAAGACAATACAGGGTGCCCACAGCAACAAGAAATATTTTAAACCCTCTGGTATTGTTCATTTGGGAGTCACACTTGTGTTGTTAACGGTCAAAAGTGACTGGACATGTGAAATGTCACTTTTTTATTTTCAGTGAAATCAATGTAGTATATTTTTGTTCAATAATATTTTTAATTTTTTATTTTGTATTTTGAGAGAATGTCATGGTAATATTTAATATTTATGCAATAATTATGATTAATTTTTCCCATTGATTTTTTTTTCTAATATGTTTCTATTACTTTTCAATTATGACAGTATTTCATGTTAAAATAGATACAATGCCTTTAAAAAAATCTATATAAAAGGCTTGTAAATCCTCTAGTTGTTTTAGACATAAATCATTTTAAGTTGTGGATTTGGATTTATATTTAGACATTCTCAAAAGGTTTAGATTTTTTATTATTATTTTTTTTTTTTAAATGTTGGTTTGAAGGGTCAGTTTTTGCGTTAATTTTACTACAGTCAAACCTGAACACAAAGAAAGACATTGTATTGCACATAACATCAGAATTTAACAAAAATGTAACAAATATGAACAGGAATGCTTTATCAGAGGTTAATCAATCTTATTTCAACCTCTTATTTGAGACCTCTGGCTCAATTTTGTATAAATGGAAGATAAATGGAAGAACCTGTACAAGTATGTGAGCCATGAATTGTAGATCTGTCACCTTGCCAAAGACCCTTCCCAGAGTATTTGGATCTTGTTTTCTTTGTAATGTCTTTTAGATCCAAATAAAAGCAATCAAATATGTGCTTGAGTGTGTGGGTGTCTTTTCTGCACCCTTTCCTTGGTGTCTGTGTTTTTACTGCATTGTTGCTAAATTATTTTATTATATTTCACATTTTTGCAAGAACATGCTTTGTGTTATAGTCTGTGAGTGTCTCGGGGGGTGGGGGGATGTTGCACACTTGATATTTAGGAGTGTACCGCGGACAACACAAGTGTGACTATTTTTTACTACCATTTAGGTTTTCGAATCAAGTCTATGATTTTTTATTTTTTTTGTAACTAAATACTATGTAACACTGTCACTAACTGCTGTAATCTATTCGCTAATATTACTTATTTATTTATTTTTGGTGTTAATGCTATTAGCCTAATTATTTTACTTGTCTTATGTGGGGCAAGAAGTTTGTGTATGTGTTTGTGTATCTGTTGTATTGGTTGTGAAGTCAAGTGTATTTGTGGTATATGTTTTTGTGGGGCCAAAGATGAATTTCAACATGTGTGGACAATAAAGATTACCAAAGGTTTTTTTTTTTTTTTTTTTTTTTTTTATTGGTACGTGACGCAATGCTCACATACAGTGTACGCAAATGTCTATGGAAGCAGATTAGTCTCAAATATAATTCACGCAAAAAACACGATTCACACATGCGTAGACAATTTCACATGCATGAAACCTAATTCACGTACACAAAAAAAAATTCCACGTGCGTGAAAAAAAAAAATATATTCACAAAAAAGCAATTCACATGCGCAAAATAAAATTATATATTCATAAAATACATTTCACAAATGCAAAACACAATTCGTAGATATACAACTCTGCACAAAAACCTTTGAATGTTTAAAATGTACGAGTGTCTGAATGTACAAATCGTCATTTACTACGAATCCACTCGGATTTGTGTGTGTGTGTTTTTTGAGACTTTCCCGGCAGAGCTCTCTTCCCACGTGGGTCTGTCGTACTCTTTAGCCAATCAGATGCGAGCTTACCATTCAACCAATCATATCATAAGCCACTGAGAGTGCATTCAAGGAGCACGATTCTGCGCACCTTTTGCTCAATATGGATTAATTAGAACGGAAATTAAGCCTTTAAATCAGTAATACCATAGACAGTAAAAGAAATGGACACAGCAACCCAACTGGAACTCAATTGAGACAAGTGAAGCCCATTTTTAGCGATTTTTAGCACTTCCGTTTCTGACGCACAGACTCAAACAAAGGAAGCTTCTGACATTATTGTGACTTCATCTGAACATGTGCAAAACTACTCTCCTTGAATGCACTCTCAGTGGATTATGGTTTGTTTGGTTGAATGTTAAGCTCGCATCTGATTGGCTAAAGAGTACGACAGACCCACGTGGGAAGAGAGCTCTGCCAAGAAAGTCTCAAAAACACACACACACACAAATCCGAGTGGGATTCGTAGTAAATGACGATTTGTACATTCAGACACTTGTACATTTTAAACATTCAAAGGTTTTTGTGCACAGTTGTATATCTACGAATTGTGTTTTGCATTTGTGAAATGTATTTTATGAATATATAATTTTATTTTGCGCATGTGAATTGCTTTTTTGTGAATATATTTTTTTTTTTCACGCACGTGAACTTTTTTTGTGTGTACGTGAATTAGGTTTCATGCATGTGAAATTGTCTACGCATGTGTGAATCGTGTTTTTTGCGTGAATTATATTTGAGATCAATCTGCTTCCATAAATGTCAGCTGTTAAGTGACTGAACGGCAGTGGGTGGGCCCTATTGTAAGATGATATATAACTTTTCATCTGTGTCTTGCTCTGGAGGTGGTCATATGCAAATGTGTTTGTCCCTGACATCACAGTAACTTAGTGATGTGACATGTAGCCAAGTATGGTGTCCCATACATAGAATTTGTGCTCTGCATTTCCCCCATCCAAGTGCACACACACAGCAGTGAGTAGTGAACACCCACACCGTGAACACACACCCAGAGCAGTGGGCAGCCATTTTTGCTGCAGCACCAGACACCTTGCTCAAGGGCACCTCAGTTATGGGTAATGATTTTGGAAGAGAGAGTGCTGTTCATTCACTCCACCCCACCTACATTTCTCGCTGGTACTGAGACTAGAATCTACGGCCTTCCGGTTAAAAGTCCAACTCTCTAACAATTAAGCCATAACTGCCCTCAATATCAAAACAAGTAATTTTTTTAGCTTGATATATTGATATACAGTATGCTTTGTTTATAATGAAGAGGAGGTTTTAAGCTATGAAATTTGCAAGATGTTTTAATGGGGCAAAGACCTCTTATATGTTAAAAGATCAAGGCAAAAAGTTTATAAACCGTTGTTCTCATTTAAGGGAAAAATGTCAAACACGGACTGAAACTACTGTGTCATAACTGGAGTGGTAAGGGACCGTTGATTCTTATCTTTCGGTTCAAAAACATCCATCAAGGAAAACAACATTTGGAATTTAACAACAGGTCCTGTTCCTTCAAATCGGTGCCACTGCCACTGCAAATAGGAATCCTTAACATTAAACCAGAGTTTAGTCAGTACAGTGTGCATCCACGGTAATACCCATAATTGCATATATATCTATTAAAATACTTTGATAATATATAAAAATTGGGGCAAACGTTTGAGAGCCCCTTGAAAATCTGGGCCTTCTTTCATGTTTTCATTCACACCTTGCCAAAACTAACCCGAATAGTGCCGGTTTTCACCACAA